>NC_092087.1:116672854-116690238 GCF_045679555.1 Salvelinus alpinus | reverse complement strand
GCTGTAGTGTAGTGACCAGTAGTGGACCACCTAGCCCTGCTGTAGTGTAGTGACCAGTAGTGGACCACCTAGCCCTGCTGTAGTGTAGTGACCAGTAGTGGACCACCTAGCCCTGCTGTAGTGTAGTGTAGTGACCAGTAGTGGTCCACCTAGCCCTGCTGTAGTGTAGTGACCAGTAGTGGTCCACCTAGCCCTGCTGTAGTGTAGTGTAGTGACCAGTAGTGGACCACCTAGCCCTGCTGTAGTGTAGTGTAGTGACCAGTAGTGGACCACCTAGTCCTGCTGTAGTGTAGTGACCAGTAGTGGACCACCTAGCCCTGCTGTAGTGTAGTGACCAGTAGTGTACCACCTAGCCCTGCTGTAGTGTAGTGACCAGTAGTGGACCACCTAGCCCTGCTGTAGTGTAGTGACCAGTAGTGGACCACCTAGCCCTGCTGTAGTGTAGTGTAGTGACCAGTAGTGGACCACCTAGCCCTGCTGTAGTGTAGTGACCAGTAGTGGTCCACCTAGCCCTGCTGTAGTGTAGTGTAGTGACCAGTAGTGGACCACCTAGCCCTGCTGTAGTGTACTGTAGTGACCAGTAGTGGTCCACCTAGCCCTGCTGTAGTGTAGTGTAGTGACCAGTAGTGGTCCACCTAGCCCTGCTGTAGTGTAGTGACCAGTAGTGGACCACCTAGCCCTGCTGTAGTGTAGTGACCAGTAGTGGACCACCTAGCCCTGCTGTAGTGTAGTGACCAGTAGTGGACCACCTAGCCCTGCTGTAGTGTAGTGTAGTGACCAGTAGTGGGCCACCTAGCCCTGCTGTAGTGTAGTGACCAGTAGTGGACCACCTAGCCCTGCTGTAGTGTAGTGACCAGTAGTGGACCACCTAGCCCTGCTGTAGTGTAGTGACCAGTAGTGGACCACCTAGCCCTGCTGTAGTGTAGTGTAGTGACCAGTAGTGGACCACCTAGCCCTGCTGTAGTGTAGTGTAGTGACCAGTAGTGGGCCACCTAGCCCTGCTGTAGTGTAGTGTAGTGACCAGTAGTGGTCCACCTAGCCCTGCTGTAGTGTAGTGTAGTGACCAGTAGTGGTCCACCTAGCCCTGCTGTAGTGTAGTGTAGTGACCAGTAGTGGGCCACCTAGCCCTGCTGTAGTGTAGTGTAGTGACCAGTAGTGGACCACCTAGCCCTGCTGTAGTGTAGTGACCAGTAGTGGACCACCTAGCCCTGCTGTAGTGTAGTGACCAGTAGTGGTCCACCTAGCCCTGCTGTAGTGTAGTGTAGTGACCAGTAGTGGACCACCTAGCCCTGCTGTAGTGTACTGTAGTGACCAGTAGTGGTCCACCTAGCCCTGCTGTAGTGTAGTGTAGTGACCAGTAGTGGTCCACCTAGCCCTGCTGTAGTGTAGTGACCAGTAGTGGACCACCTAGCCCTGCTGTAGTGTAGTGACCAGTAGTGGTCCACCTAGCCCTGCTGTAGTGTAGTGTAGTGACCAGTAGTGGACCACCTAGCCCTGCTGTAGTGTAGTGACCAGAAGTGGTCCACCTAGCCCTGCTGTAGTGTAGTGACCAGTAGTGGACCACCTAGCCCTGCTGTAGTGTAGTGACCAGTAGTGGTCCACCTAGCCCTGCTGTAGTGTAGTGTAGTGACCAGTAGTGGTCCACCTAGCCCTGCTGTAGTATAGTGTAGTGACCAGTAGTGGACCACCTAGCCCTGCTGTAGTGTAGTGTAGTGACCAGCAGTGGTCCACCTAGCCCTGCTGTAGTGTAGTGACCAGTAGTGGACCACCTAGCCCTGCTGTAGGGTAGTGACCAGTAGTTGTCCACCTAGCCCT
Source organism: Salvelinus alpinus (assembly GCF_045679555.1). Lineage (NCBI taxonomy): Eukaryota > Metazoa > Chordata > Actinopteri > Salmoniformes > Salmonidae > Salvelinus > Salvelinus alpinus. Next base: position 116,688,423 of record NC_092087.1, on the reverse strand, counting down.
GCTGTAGTGTAGTGTAGTGACCAGTAGTGGACCACCTAGCCCTGCTGTAGTGTAGTGACCAGTAGTGGACCACCTAGCCCTGCTGTAGGGTAGTGACCAGTAGTGGACCACCTAGCCCTGCTGTAGTGTAGTGACCAGTAGTTGTCCACCTAGCCCTGCTGTAGTGTAGTGTAGTGACCAGTAGTGGACCACCTAGCCCTGCTGTAGTGTAGTGACCAGTAGTGGACCACCTAGCCCTGCTGTAGTGTAGTGTAGTGACCAGTAGTGGACCACCTAGCCCTGCTGTAGTGTAGTGACCAGTAGTGGACCACCTAGCCCTGCTGTAGTGTAGTGACCAGTAGTGGACCACCTAGCCCTGCTGTAGTGTAGTGTAGTGACAGTAGTGGACCACCTAGCCCTGCTGTAGTGTAGTGACCAGTAGTGGTCCACCTAGCCCTGCTGTAGTGTAGTGTAGTGACCAGTAGTGGACCACCTAGCCCTGCTGTAGTGTAGTGACCAGTAGTGGACCACCTAGCCCTGCTGTAGTGTAGTGACCAGTAGTGGACCGCCTAGCCCTGCTGTAGTGTAGTGTAGTGACCAGTAGTGGACCACCTAGCCCTGCTGTAGTGTAGTGACCAGTAGTGGACCACCTAGCCCTGCTGTAGTGTAGTGTAGTGACCAGTAGTGGTCCACCTAGCCCTGCTGTAGTGTAGTGTAGTGACCAGTAGTGGTCCACCTAGCCCTGCTGTAGTGTAGTGACCAGTAGTGGTCCACCTAGCCCTGCTGTAGTGTAGTGACCAGTAGTGGTCCACCTAGCCCTGCTGTAGTGTAGTGTAGTGACCAGTAGTGGACCACCTAGCCCTGCTGTAGTGTAGTGTAGTGACCAGTAGTGGACCACCTAGCCCTGCTGTAGTATAGTGACCAGTAGTGGACCACCTAGCCCTGCTGTAGTGTAGTGACCAGTAGTGGACCACCTAGCCCTGCTGTAGTGTAGTGACCAGTAGTGGACCACCTAGCCCTGCTGTAGTGTAGTGACCAGTAGTGGACCACCTAGCCCTGCTGTAGTGTAGTGTAGTGACCAGTAGTGGTCCACCTAGCCCTGCTGTAGTGTAGTGACCAGTAGTGGACCACCTAGCCCTGCTGTAGTGTAGTGTAGTGACCAGTAGTGGACCACCTAGCCCTGCTGTAGTGTAGTGTAGTGACCAGTAGTGGACCACCTAGCCCTGCTGTAGTGTAGTGACCAGTAGTGGACCACCTAGCCCTGCTGTAGTGTAGTGACCAGTAGTGTACCACCTAGCCCTGCTGTAGTGTAGTGTAGTGACCAGTAGTGGACCACCTAGCCCTGCTGTAGTGTAGTGACCAGTAGTGGACCACCTAGCCCTGCTGTAGTGTAGTGTAGTGACCAGTAGTGGACCACCTAGCCCTGCTGTAGTGTAGTGACCAGTAGTGGTCCACCTAGCCCTGCTGTAGTGTAGTGTAGTGACCAGTAGTGGACCACCTAGCCCTGCTGTAGTGTACTGTAGTGACCAGTAGTGGTCCACCTAGCCCTGCTGTAGTGTAGTGTAGTGACCAGTAGTGGTCCACCTAGCCCTGCTGTAGTGTAGTGACCAGTAGTGGACCACCTAGCCCTGCTGTAGTGTAGTGACCAGTAGTGGACCACCTAGCCCTGCTGTAGTGTAGTGACCAGTAGTGGACCACCTAGCCCTGCTGTAGTGTAGTGACCAGTAGTGGGCCACCTAGCCCTGCTGTAGTGTAGTGACCAGTAGTGGACCACCTAGCCCTGCTGTAGTGTAGTGACCAGTAGTGGGCCACCTAGCCCTGCTGTAGTGTAGTGACCAGTAGTGGACCACCTAGCCCTGCTGTAGTGTAGTGACCAGTAGTGGACCACCTAGCCCTGCTGTAGTGTAGTGACCAGTAGTGGACCACCTAGCCCTGCTGTAGTGTAGTGTAGTGACCAGTAGTGGACCACCTAGCCCTGCTGTAGTGTAGTGTAGTGACCAGTAGTGGGCCACCTAGCCCTGCTGTAGTGTAGTGTAGTGACCAGTAGTGGTCCACCTAGCCCTGCTGTAGTGTAGTGTAGTGACCAGTAGTGGTCCACCTAGCCCTGCTGTAGTGTAGTGTAGTGACCAGTAGTGGGCCACCTAGCCCTGCTGTAGTGTAGTGTAGTGACCAGTAGTGGACCACCTAGCCCTGCTGTAGTGTAGTGACCAGTAGTGGACCACCTAGCCCTGCTGTAGTGTAGTGACCAGTAGTGGTCCACCTAGCCCTGCTGTAGTGTAGTGTAGTGACCAGTAGTGGACCACCTAGCCCTGCTGTAGTGTACTGTAGTGACCAGTAGTGGTCCACCTAGCCCTGCTGTAGTGTAGTGTAGTGACCAGTAGTGGTCCACCTAGCCCTGCTGTAGTGTAGTGACCAGTAGTGGACCACCTAGCCCTGCTGTAGTGTAGTGACCAGTAGTGGTCCACCTAGCCCTGCTGTAGTGTAGTGTAGTGACCAGTAGTGGACCACCTAGCCCTGCTGTAGTGTAGTGACCAGAAGTGGTCCACCTAGCCCTGCTGTAGTGTAGTGACCAGTAGTGGACCACCTAGCCCTGCTGTAGTGTAGTGACCAGTAGTGGTCCACCTAGCCCTGCTGTAGTGTAGTGTAGTGACCAGTAGTGGTCCACCTAGCCCTGCTGTAGTATAGTGTAGTGACCAGTAGTGGACCACCTTATAGTGTAGTGACCAGTAGTGGACCACCTAGCCCTGCTGTAGTGTAGTGACCAGTAGTGGTCCACCTAGCCCTGCTGTAGTGTAGTGTAGTGACCAGCAGTGGTCCACCTAGCCCTGCTGTAGTGTAGTGACCAGTAGTGGACCACCTAGCCCTGCTGTAGGGTAGTGACCAGTAGTTGTCCACCTAGCCCTGCTGTAGTGTAGTGTAGTGACCAGTAGTGGACCACCTAGCCCTGCTGTAGTGTAGTGACCAGTAGTGGACCACCTAGCCCTGCTGTAGGGTAGTGACCAGTAGTGGACCACCTAGCCCTGCTGTAGTGTAGTGACCAGTAGTTGTCCACCTAGCCCTGCTGTAGTGTAGTGTAGTGACCAGTAGTGGACCACCTAGCCCTGCTGTAGTGTAGTGACCAGTAGTGGACCACCTAGCCCTGCTGTAGTGTAGTGTAGTGACCAGTAGTGGACCACCTAGCCCTGCTGTAGTGTAGTGACCAGTAGTGGACCACCTAGCCCTGCTGTAGTGTAGTGACCAGTAGTGGACCACCTAGCCCTGCTGTAGTGTAGTGACCAGTAGTGGTCCACCTAGCCCTGCTGTAGTGTAGTGTAGTGACCAGCAGTGGTCCACCTAGCCCTGCTGTAGTGTAGTGACCAGTAGTGGACCACCTAGCCCTGCTGTAGGGTAGTGACCAGTAGTTGTCCACCTAGCCCTGCTGTAGTGTAGTGTAGTGACCAGTAGTGGACCACCTAGCCCTGCTGTAGTGTAGTGACCAGTAGTGGACCACCTAGCCCTGCTGTAGGGTAGTGACCAGTAGTGGACCACCTAGCCCTGCTGTAGTGTAGTGACCGAGTAGTTGTCCACCTAGCCCTGCTGTAGTGTAGTGTAGTGACCAGTAGTGGACCACCTAGCCCTGCTGTAGTGTAGTGACCAGTAGTGGACCACCTAGCCCTGCTGTAGTGTAGTGTAGTGACCAGTAGTGGACCACCTAGCCCTGCTGTAGTGTAGTGACCAGTAGTGGACCACCTAGCCCTGCTGTAGTGTAGTGACCAGTAGTGGACCACCTAGCCCTGCTGTAGTGTAGTGTAGTGACAGTAGTGGACCACCTAGCCCTGCTGTAGTGTAGTGTAGTGACCAGTAGTGGTCCACCTAGCCCTGCTGTAGTGTAGTGTAGTGACCAGTAGTGGACCACCTAGCCCTGCTGTAGTGTAGTGACCAGTAGTGGACCACCTAGCCCTGCTGTAGTGTAGTGACCAGTAGTGGACCACCTAGCCCTGCTGTAGTGTAGTGTAGTGACCAGTAGTGGACCACCTAGCCCTGCTGTAGTGTAGTGTAGTGCCAGTAGTGGACCACCTAGCCCTGCTGTAGTGTAGTGTAGTGACCAGTAGTGGTCCACCTAGCCCTGCTGTAGTGTAGTGTAGTGACCAGTAGTGGTCCACCTAGCCCTGCTGTAGTGTAGTGACCAGTAGTGGTCCACCTAGCCCTGCTGTAGTGTAGTGACCAGTAGTGGACCACCTAGCCCTGCTGTAGTGTAGTGCCGTAGTGCACCTAGTGCTAGTGGTGACCACCTAGCCCTGCTGTAGTGTAGTGTAGTGACCAGTAGTGGACCACCTAGCCCTGCTGTAGTGTAGTGACCAGTAGTGGTCCACCTAGCCCTGCTGTAGTGTAGTGTAGTGACCAGTAGTGGTCCACCTAGCCCTGCTGTAGTGTAGTGACCAGTAGTGGTCCACCTAGCCCTGCTGTAGTGTAGTGACCAGTAGTGGTCCACCTAGCCCTGCTGTAGTGTAGTGTGTAGTGTAGTGACCAGTAGTGGACCACCTAGCCCTGCTGTAGTGTAGTGTAGTGACCAGTAGTGGACCACCTAGCCCTGCTGTAGTATAGTGACCAGTAGTGGTCCACCTAGCCCTGCTGTAGTGTAGTGACCAGTAGTGGACCACCTAGCCCTGCTGTAGTGTAGTGACCAGTAGTGGACCACCTAGCCCTGCTGTAGTGTAGTGACCAGTAGTGGACCACCTAGCCCTGCTGTAGTGTAGTGTAGTGACCAGTAGTGGTCCACCTAGCCCTGCTGTAGTGTAGTGACCAGTAGTGGACCACCTAGCCCTGCTGTAGTGTAGTGTAGTGACCAGTAGTGGACCACCTAGCCCTGCTGTAGTGTAGTGACCAGTAGTGGTCCACCTAGCCCTGCTGTAGTGTAGTGACCAGTAGTGGACCACCTAGACCTGCTCTAGTGTAGTGACCAGTAGTGGACCACCTAGACCTGCTGTAGTGTAGTGTAGTGACCAGTAGTGGTCCACCTAGCCCTGCTGTAGTGTAGTGACCAGTAGTGGACCACCTAGCCCTGCTGTAGTGTACTGTAGTGACCAGTAGTGGACCACCTAGCCCTGCTGTAGTGTAGTGACCAGTAGTGGTCCACCTAGCCCTGCTGTAGTGTAGTGACCAGTAGTGGACCACCTAGCCCTGCTGTAGTGTAGTGTAGTGACCAGTAGTGGGCCACCTAGCCCTGCTGTAGTGTAGTGACCAGTAGTGGACCACCTAGCCCTGCTGTAGTGTAGTGACCAGTAGTGGTCCACCTAGCCCTGCTGTAGTGTAGTGACCAGTAGTGGTCCACCTAGCCCTGCTGTAGTGTAGTGTAGTGACCAGTAGTGGACCACCTAGCCCTGCTGTAGTGTAGTGACCAGTAGTGGACCACCTAGCCCTGCTGTAGTGTAGTGACCAGTAGTGGTCCACCTAGCCCTGCTGTAGTGTAGTGACCAGTAGTGGACCACCTAGCCCTGCTGTAGTGTAGTGACCAGTAGTGGTCCACCTAGCCCTGCTGTAGTGTAGTGACCAGTAGTGGACCACCTAGCCCTGCTGTAGTGTAGTGACCAGTAGTGGTCCACCTAGCCCTGCTGTAGTGTAGTGACCAGTAGTGGTCCACCTAGCCCTGCTGTAGTATAGTGACCAGTAGTGGTCCACCTAGCCCTGCTGTAGTGTAGTGGCCAGTAGTGGGCCACCTAGCCCTGCTGTAGTGTAGTGACCAGTAGTGGACCACCTAGCCCTGCTGTAGTATAGTGACCAGTAGTGGTCCACCTAGCCCTGCTGTAGTGTAGTGACCAGTAGTGGACCACCTAGCTCTGCTGTAGTGTAGTGTAGTGACCAGTAGTGGTCCACCTAGCCCTGCTGTAGTGTAGTGACCAGTAGTGGTCCACCTAGCCCTGCTGTAGTGTAGTGTAGTGACCAGTAGTGGACCACCTAGCCCTGCTGTAGTGTAGTGTAGTGACCAGTAATGGACCACCTAGCCCTGCTGTAGTGTAGTGACCAGTAGTGGTCCACCTAGCCCTGCTGTAGTGTAGTGTAGTGACCAGTAGTGGACCACCAAGCCCTGCTGTAGTGTAGTGACCAGTAGTGGACCACCTAGCCCTGCTGTAGTGTAGTGTAGTGACCAGTAGTGGACCACCAAGCCCTGCTGTAGTGTAGTGACCAGTAGTGGACCACCTAGCCCTGCTGTAGTGTAGTGTAGTGACCAGTAGTGGACCACCTAGCCCTGCTGTAGTGTAGTGACCAGTAGTGGTCCACCTAGCCCTGCTGTAGTGTAGTGACCAGTAGTGGTCCACCTAGCCCTGCTGTAGTGTAGTGACCAGTAGTGGACCACCTAGCCCTGCTGTAGTGTAGTGACCAGTAGTGGACCACCTAGCCCTGCTGTAGTGTAGTTTAGTGACCAGTAGTGGTCCACCTAGCCCTGCTGTAGTGTAGTGTAGTGACCAGTAGTGGACCACCTAGCCCTGCTGTAGTGTAGTGACCAGTAGTGGTCCACCTAGCCCTGCTGTAGTGTAGTGACCAGTAGTGGACCACCTAGCCCTGCTGTAGTGTAGTGACCAGTAGTGGTCCACCTAGCCCTGCTGTAGTGTAGTGTAGTGACCAGTAGTGGACCACCTAGCCCTAATGTAGTGTAGTGACCAGTAGTGGACCACCTAGCCCTGCTGTAGTGTAGTGTAGTGACCAGTAGTGGTCCACCTAGCCCTGCTGTAGTGTAGTGACCAGTAGTGGACCACCTAGCCCTGCTGTAGTGTAGTGACCAGTAGTGGACCACCTAGCCCTGCTGTAGTGTAGTGTAGTGACCAGTAGTGGACCACCTATCCCTGCTGTAGTGTAGTGTAGTGACCAGTAGTGGACCACCTAGCCCTGCTGTAGTGTAGTGACCAGTAGTGGACCACCTAGCCCTGCTGTAGTGTAGTGTAGTGACCAGTAGTGGACCACCTAGCCCTGCTGTAGTGTAGTGTAGTGACCAGTAGTGGTCCACCTAGCCCTGCTGTAGTGTAGTGACCAGTAGTGGACCACCTAGCCCTGCTGTAGTGTAGTGTAGTGACCAGTAGTGGACCACCTAGCCCTGCTGTAGTGTAGTGTAGTGACCAGTAGTGGACCACCTAGCCCTGCTGTAGTGTACTGTAGTGACCAGTAGTGGACCACCTAGCCCTGCTGTAGTGTAGTGTAGTGACCAGTAGTGGACCACCTAGCCCTGCTGTAGTGTAGTGACCAGTAGTGGTCCACCTAGCCCTGCTGTAGTGTAGTGTAGTGACCAGTAGTGGTCCACCTAGCCCTGCTGTAGTGTAGTGACCAGTAGTGGTCCACCTAGCCCTGCTGTAGTGTAGTGACCAGTAGTGGACCACCTAGCCCTGCTGTAGTGTAGTGTAGTGACCAGTAGTGGACCACCTAGCCCTGCTGTAGTGTAGTGACCAGTAGTGGTCCACCTAGCCCTGCTGTAGTGTAGTGTAGTGACCAGTAGTGGACCACCTAGCCCTGCTGTAGTGTAGTGTAGTGACCAGAAGTGGTCCACCTAGCCCTGCTGTAGTGTAGTGACCAGTAGTGGACCACCTAGCCCTGCTGTAGTGTACTGTAGTGACCAGTAGTGGACCACCTAGCCCTGCTGTAGTGTAGAGACCAGTAGTGGTCCACCTAGCCCTGCTGTAGTGTAGTGACCAGTAGTGGTCCACCTAGCCCTGCTGTAGTGTAGTGTAGTGACCAGTAGTGGACCACCTAGCCCTGCTGTAGGGTAGTGACCAGTAGTGGACCACCTAGCCCTGCTGTAGTGTAGTGTAGTGACCAGAAGTGGTCCACCTAGCCCTGCTGTAGTGTAGTGTAGTGACCAGTAGTGGTCCACCTAGCCCTGCTGTAGTGTAGTGACCAGTAGTGGTCCACCTAGCCCTGCTGTAGTGTAGTGACCAGTAGTGGTCCACCTAGCCCTGCTGTAGTGTAGTGACCAGTAGTGGTCCACCTAGCCCTGCTGTAGTGTAGTGACCAGTAGTGGTCCACCTAGCCCTGCTGTAGTGTAGTGTAGTGACCAGTAGTGGACCACCTAGCCCTGCTGTAGTGTAGTGACCAGTAGTGGTCCACCTAGCCCTGCTGTAGTGTAGTGACCAGTAGTGGTCCACCTAGCCCTGCTGTAGTGTAGTGTAGTGACCAGTAGTGGTCCACCTAGCCCTGCTGTAGTGTAGTGTAGTGACCAGTAGTGGACCACCTAGCCCTGCTGTAGTGTAGTGACCAGTAGTGGTCCACCTAGCCCTGCTGTAGTATAGTGACCAGTAGTGGTCCACCTAGCCCTGCTGTAGTGTAGTGACCAGTAGTGGACCACCTAGCCCTGCTGTAGTGTAGTGTAGTGACCAGTAGTGGACCACCTAGCCCTGCTGTAGTGTAGTGACCAGTAGTGGACCACCTAGCCCTGCTGTAGTGTAGTGACCAGTAGTGGACCACCTAGCCCTGCTGTAGTATAGTGACCAGTAGTGGTCCACCTAGCCCTGCTGTAGTGTAGTGACCAGTAGTGGACCACCTAGCCCTGCTGTAGTGTAGTGTAGTGACCAGTAGTGGTCCACCTAGCCCTGCTGTAGTGTAGTGACCAGTAGTGGTCCACCTAGCCCTGCTGTAGTGTAGTGACCAGTAGTGGACCACCTAGCCCTGCTGTAGTGTAGTGTAGTGACCAGTAGTGGTCCACCTAGCCCTGCTGTAGTGTAGTGACCAGTAGTGGTCCACCTAGCCCTGCTGTAGTGTAGTGACCAGTAGTGGTCCACCTAGCCCTGCTGTAGTGTAGTGTAGTGACCAGTAGTGGTCCACCTAGCCCTGCTGTAGTGTAGTGTAGTGACCAGTAGTGGTCCACCTAGCCCTGCTGTAGTGTAGTGACCAGTAGTGGTCCACCTAGCCCTGCTGTAGTGTAGTGACCAGTAGTGGTCCCCCTAGCCCTGCTGTAGTGTAGTGACCAGTAGTGGACCACCTAGCCCTGCTGTAGTGTAGTGTAGTGACCAGTAGTGGTCCACCTAGCCCTGCTGTAGTGTAGTGACCAGTAGTGGACCACCTAGCCCTGCTGTAGTGTAGTGTAGTGACCAGTAGTGGTCCACCTAGCCCTGCTGTAGTGTAGTGTAGTGACCAGTAGTGGACCACCTAGCCCTGCTGTAGTGTAGTGTAGTGACCAGTAGTGGTCCACCTAGCCCTGCTGTAGTGTAGTGACCAGTAGTGGTCCACCTAGCCCTGCTGTAGTGTAGTGTAGTGACCAGTAGTGGACCACCTAGCCCTGCTGTAGTGTAGTGACCAGTAGTGGACCACCTAGCCCTGCTGTAGTGTAGTGACCAGTAGTGGACCACCTAGCCCTGCTGTAGTATAGTGACCAGTAGTGGTCCACCTAGCCCTGCTGTAGTGTAGTGACCAGTAGTGGTCCACCTAGCCCTGCTGTAGTGTAGTGACCAGTAGTGGACCACCTAGCCCTGCTGTAGTGTAGTGACCAGTAGTGGTCCACCTAGCCCTGCTGTAGTGTAGTGACCAGTAGTGGACCACCTAGCCCTGCTGTAGTGTAGTGACCAGTAGTGGACCACCTAGCCCTGCTGTAGTATAGTGACCAGTAGTGGTCCACCTAGCCCTGCTGTAGTGTAGTGACCAGTAGTGGTCCACCTAGCCCTGCTGTAGTATAGTGACCAGTAGTGGTCCACCTAGCCCTGCTGTAGTGTAGTGACCAGTAGTGGACCACCTAGCCCTGCTGTAGTGTAGTGACCAGTAGTGGACCACCTAGCCCTGCTGTAGTATAGTGACCAGTAGTGGTCCACCTAGCCCTGCTGTAGTGTAGTGACCAGTAGTGGACCACCTAGCCCTGCTGTAGTGTAGTGTAGTGACCAGTAGTGGTCCACCTAGCCCTGCTGTAGTGTAGTGACCAGTAGTGGTCCACCTAGCCCTGCTGTAGTGTAGTGTAGTGACCAGTAGTGGACCACCTAGCCCTGCTGTAGTGTAGTGTAGTGACCAGTAATGGACCACCAAGCCCTGCTGTAGTGTAGTGACCAGTAGTGGTCCACCTAGCCCTGCTGTAGTGTAGTGTAGTGACCAGTAATGGACCACCAAGCCCTGCTGTAGTGTAGTGACCAGTAGTGGTCCACCTAGCCCTGCTGTAGTGTAGTGTAGTGACCAGTAGTGGACCACCAAGCCCTGCTGTAGTGTAGTGACCAGTAGTGGACCACCTAGCCCTGCTGTAGTGTAGTGTAGTGACCAGTAGTGGACCACCAAGCCCTGCTGTAGTGTAGTGACCAGTAGTGGACCACCTAGCCCTGCTGTAGTGTAGTGACCAGTAGTGGTCCACCTAGCCCTGCTGTAGTGTAGTGACCAGTAGTGGTCCACCTAGCCCTGCTGTAGTGTAGTGACCAGTAGTGGACCACCTAGCCCTGCTGTAGTGTAGTGTAGTGACCAGTAGTGGACCACCTAGCCCTGCTGTAGTGTAGTGACCAATAGTGGTCCACCTAGCCCTGCTGTAGTGTAGTGTAGTGACCAGTAGTGGACCACCTAGCCCTGCTGTAGTGTAGTGACCAGTAGTGGTCCACCTAGCCCTGCTGTAGTTTAGTGACCAGTAGTGGACCACCTAGCCCTGCTGTAGTGTAGTGACCAGTAGTGGACCACCTAGCCCTGCTGTAGTGTAGTGTAGTGACCAGTAGTGGACCACCTAGCCCTGCTGTAGTGTAGTGTAGTGACCAGTAGTGGTCCACCTAGCCCTGCTGTAGTGTAGTTTAGTGACCAGTAGTGGTCCACCTAGCCCTGCTGTAGTGTAGTGACCAGTAGTGGACCACCTAGCCCTGCTGTAGTGTAGTGACCAGTAGTGGTCCACCTAGCCCTGCTGTAGTGTAGTGACCAGTAGTGGACCACCTAGCCCTGCTGTAGTGTAGTGACCAGTAGTGGTCCACCTAGCCCTGCTGTAGTGTAGTGTAGTGACCAGTAGTGGACCACCTAGCCCTAATGTAGTGTAGTGACCAGTAGTGGACCACCTAGCCCTGCTGTAGTGTAGTGTAGTGACCAGTAGTGGTCCACCTAGCCCTGCTGTAGTGTAGTGACCAGTAGTGGACCACCTAGCCCTGCTGTAGTGTAGTGACCAGTAGTGGACCACCTAGCCCTGCTGTAGTGTAGTGTAGTGACCAGTAGTGGACCACCTATCCCTGCTGTAGTGTAGTGTAGTGACCAGTAGTGGACCACCTAGCCCTGCTGTAGTGTAGTGACCAGTAGTGGACCACCTAGCCCTGCTGTAGTGTAGTGTAGTGACCAGTAGTGGACCACCTAGCCCTGCTGTAGTGTAGTGTAGTGACCAGTAGTGGTCCACCTAGCCCTGCTGTAGTGTAGTGACCAGTAGTGGACCACCTAGCCCTGCTGTAGTGTAGTGACCAGTAGTGGTCCACCTAGCCCTGCTGTAGTGTAGTGACCAGTAGTGGACCACCTAGCCCTGCTGTAGTGTAGTGACCAGAAGTGGTCCACCTAGCCCTGCTGTAGTGTAGTGACCAGTAGTGGTCCACCTAGCCCTGCTGTAGTGTAGTGACCAGTAGTGGTCCACCTAGCCCTGCTGTAGTGTAGTGACCAGTAGTGGACCACCTAGCCCTGCTGTAGTGTAGTGACCAGTAGTGGTCCACCTAGCCCTGCTGTAGTGTAGTGACCAGTAGTGGTCCACCTAGCCCTGCTGTAGTGTAGTGTAGTGACCAGTAGTGGTCCACCTAGCCCTGCTGTAGTGTAGTGTAGTGACCAGTAGTGGACCACCTAGCCCTGCTGTAGTGTAGTGACCAGTAGTGGTCCACCTAGCCCTGCTGTAGTATAGTGACCAGTAGTGGTCCACCTAGCCCTGCTGTAGTGTAGTGACCAGTAGTGGACCACCTAGCCCTGCTGTAGTGTAGTGACCAATAGTGGACCACCTCGCCCTGCTGTAGTATAGTGACCAGTAGTGGTCCACCTAGCCCTGCTGTAGTGTAGTGACCAGTAGTGGACCACCTAGCCCTTCTGTAGTGTAGTGTAGTGACCAGTAGTGGTCCACCTAGCCCTGCTGTAGTGTAGTGACCAGTAGTGGTCCACCTAGCCCTGCTGTAGTGTAGTGTAGTGACCAGTAGTGGTCCACCTAGCCCTGCTGTAGTGTAGTGACCAGTAGTGGTCCACCTAGCCCTGCTGTAGTGTAGTGACCAGTAGTGGTCCACCTTGCCCTGCTGTAGTGTAGTGACCAGTAGTGGTCCACCTAGCCCTGCTGTAGTGTAGTGACCAGTAGTGGTCCCCCTAGCCCTGCTGTAGTGTAGTGTAGTGACCAGTAGTGGACCGCCTAGCCCTGCTGTAGTGTAGTGTAGTGACCAGTAGTGGTCCACCTAGCCCTGCTGTAGTGTAGTGACCAGTAGTGGACCACCTAGCCCTGCTGTAGTGTAGTGACCAGTAGTGGTCCACCTAGCCCTGCTGTGTAGTGTAGTGACCAGTAGTGGACCACCTAGCCCTGCTGTAGTGTAGTGTAGTGACCAGTAGTGGACCACCTAGCCCTGCTGTAGTGTAGTGACCAGTAGTGGACCACCTAGCCCTGCTGTAGTGTAGTGTAGTGACCAGTAGTGGACCACCTAGCCCTGCTGTAGTGTAGTGTAGTGACCAGTAGTGGACCACCTAGCCCTGCTGTAGTGTAGTGTAGTGACCAGTAGTGGTCCACCTAGCCCTGCTGTAGTGTAGTGACCAGTAGTGGACCACCTAGTCCTGCTGTAGTGTAGTGACCAGTAGTGGACCACCTAGCCCTGCTGTAGTGTAGTGTAGTGACCAGTAGTGGACCACCTAGCCCTGCTGTAGTGTAGTGTAGTGACCAGTAGTGGTCCACCTAGCCCTGCTGTAGTGTAGTGTAGTGACCAGTAGTGGTCCACCTAGCCCTGCTGTAGTGTAGTGTAGTGACCAGTAGTGGTCCACCTAGCCCTGCTGTAGTTTAGTGACCAGTAGTGGACCACCTAGCCCTGCTGTAGTGTAGTGTAGTGACCAGTAGTGGACCACCTAGCCCTGCTGTAGTGTAGTGTAGTGACCAGTAGTGTGTATTGTGGTGTAGTGACTAGTTGTTGACAGTAGGTGGGGCTGTAGTGTAGTATTGTGGTGTAGTGACTAGTTGTTGACAGTAGGTGGGGCTGTAGTGTAGTATTGGGGTGTAGTGACTAGTTGTTGACAGTAGGTGGGGCTGTAGTGTAGTATTGGGGTGTAGTGACTAGTTGTTGACAGTAGGTGGGGCTGTAGTGTAGTGTAGGGGTGTAGTGACTAGTTGTTGACAGTAGGTGGGGCTGTAGTGTAGTATTGGGGTGTAGTGACTAGTTGTTGACAGTAGGTTGGGCTGTAGTGTAGTGTATTGGGGTGTAGTGACTAGTTGTTGACAGTAGGTGGGGCTGTAGTGTAGTATTGTGGTGTAGTGACTAGTTGTTGACAGTAGGTGGGGCTGTAGTGTAGTGTATTGGGGTGTAGTGACTAGTTGTTGACAGTAGGTGGGGCTGTAGTGTAGTATTGGGGTGTAGTGACTAGTTGTTGACAGTAGGTGGGGCTGTAGTGTAGTATTGGGGTGTAGTGACTAGTTGTTGACAGTAGGTGGGGCTGTAGTGTAGTATTGTGGTGTAGTGACTAGTTGTTGACAGTAGGTGGGGCTGTAGTGTAGTGTATTGTGGTGTAGTGACTAGTTGTTGACAGTAGGTGGGGCTGTAGTGTAGTGTATTGTGGTGTAGTGACTAGTTGTTGACAGTAGGTGGGGCTGTAGTGTAGTATTGGGGTGTAGTGACTAGTTGTTGACAGTAGGTGGGGCTGTAGTGTAGTGTATTGTGGTGTAGTGACTAGTTGTTGACAGTAGGTGGGGCTGTAGTGTAGTATTGGGGTGTAGTGACTAGTTGTTGACAGTAGGTGGGGCTGTAGTGTAGTATTGTGGTGTAGTGACTAGTTGTTGACAGTAGGTGGGGCTGTAGTGTAGTGTAGTGGTGTAGTGACTAGTTGTTGACAGTAGGTGGGGCTGTAGTGTAGTATTGTGGTGTAGTGACTAGTTGTTGACAGTAGGTGGGGCTGTAGTGTAGTGTATTGTGGTGTAGTGACTAGTTGTTGACAGTAGGTGGGGCTGTAGTGTAGTATTGGGGTGTAGTGACTAGTTGTTGACAGTAGGTGGGGCTGTAGTGTAGTGTAGTGGTGTAGTGACTAGTTGTTGACAGTAGGTGGGGCTGTAGTGTAGTGTATTGTGGTGTAGTGACTAGTTGTTGACAGTAGGTGGGGCTGTAGTGTAGTATTGTGGTGTAGTGACTAGTTGTTGACAGTAGGTGGGGCTGTAGTGTAGTATTGGGGTGTAGTGACTAGTTGTTGACAGTAGGTGGGGCTGTAGTGTAGTGTAGGGGTGTAGTGACTAGTTGTTGACAGTAGGTGGGGCTGTAGTGTAGTGTATTGGGGTGTAGTGACTAGTTGTTGACAGTAGGTGGGGCTGTAGTGTAGTGTAGGGGTGTAGTGACTAGTTGTTGACAGTAGGTGGGGCTGTAGTGTAGTATTGGGGTGTAGTGACTAGTTGTTGACAGTAGGTGGGGCTGTAGTGTAGTGTATTGTGGTGTAGTGACTAGTTGTTGACAGTAGGTGGGGCTGTAGTGTAGTATTGGGGTGTAGTGACTAGTTGTTGACAGTAGGTGGGGCTGTAGTGTAGTGTATTGTGGTGTAGTGACTAGTTGTTGACAGTAGGTGGGGCTGTAGTGTAGTATTGGGGTGTAGTGACTAGTTGTTGACAGTAGGTGGGGCTGTAGTGTAGTGTATTGGGGTGTAGTGACTAGTTGTTGACAGTAGGTGGGGCTGTAGTGTAGTATTGGGGTGTAGTGACTAGTTGTTGACAGTAGGTGGGGCTGTAGTGTAGTGTATTGGGGTGTAGTGACTAGTTGTTGACAGTAGGTGGGGCTGTAGTGTAGTATTGGGGTGTAGTGACTAGTTGTTGACAGTAGGTGGGGCTGTAGTGTAGTGTAGTGGTGTAGTGACTAGTTGTTGACAGTAGGTGGGGCTGTAGTGTAGTATTGTGGTGTAGTGACTAGTTGTTGACAGTAGGTGGGGCTGTAGTGTAGTATTGGGGTGTAGTGACTAGTTGTTGACAGTAGGTGGGGCTGTAGTGTAGTGTATTGTGGTGTAGTGACTAGTTGTTGACAGTAGGTGGGGCTGTAGTGTAGTATTGGGGTGTAGTGACTAGTTGTTGACAGTAGGTGGGGCTGTAGTGTAGTATTGTGGTGTAGTGACTAGTTGTTGACAGTAGGTGGGGCTGTAGTGTAGTATTGTGGTGTAGTGACTAGTTGTTGACAGTAGGTGGCGCTGTAGTGTAGTATTGGGGTGTAGTGACTAGTTGTTGACAGTAGGTGGGGCTGTAGTGTAGTGTAGGGGTGTAGTGACTAGTTGTTGACAGTAGGTGGGGCTGTAGTGTAGTATTGGGGTGTAGTGACTAGTTGTTGACAGTAGGTGGGGCTGTAGTGTAGTATTGTGGTGTAGTGACTAGTTGTTGACAGTAGGTGGGGCTGTAGTGTAGTATTGTGGTGTAGTGACTAGTTGTTGACAGTAGGTGGGGCTGTAGTGTAGTATTGGGGTGTAGTGACTAGTTGTTGACAGTAGGTGGGGCTGTAGTGTAGTGTTGT
>NC_092087.1:116617854-116667854 GCF_045679555.1 Salvelinus alpinus | reverse complement strand
AGGGTGAATTTATATTTGTGTTTCTGACATCTGTTTTGTTTTTGGAAAATCATGATTTTAGTTTTTGGGAAATTTACTGCCAGGGCCCAATTATGGCAATATTGCTCTAGAATATTAATGTTCTGTTGAAGACCTTCTTTGGTTGGTGATAGAAGTACCAAGTCTCTCTCTCTCCTCTCTCTCTCCTCTCACCTCTCTCTCTCTCTCTCTCTCTCTCTCTCTCAATTCAATTCAATTCAATTCAATTGACTTTATTGACATGGCAAGTTATTATTACTTACATTGTCAAAGTATACATATCGAAAAATTTAAATAAAATATATATGTATATATATACACAAAATATATATATATTTATATATAAATAAATGGTGGGACTAACAGTAATAATAATAGTAGTAGTGGACATGGGATTACCATTAATAACAGCTACAACAACAATATTAATCAGAACAACAATACATTAAAGCAACAGTAGTAGACCAGTGTCAACATGACTGAGAAGACACATGACCTGGTACGAAAGACAAAACAAAACTAAGCTAAATGGGAAATATTATCAACATTACTTTGCATTTTTCACTGGCTGTCCCTCAGGCTATGGCAGGAGGACACATATTTGGCTGCCAAAACTGCACATTTTGGCTTTTCACCCAACAAATATTTGAATTTTTCTTCATCTTTTATAGTTTCAAATTCTTTGTATTGAATTATAATTTTGGGAAAGAAATATGCTCTTAGGTCTGAGTATTTGTCACAGTGTAGTAGGAAATGCACTTCTGTCTCTACCTCTCCCCTGGAGCAGAGTGAGCACAGCCTGTCCTCCCTGGGCAGCCAGGTTTGTCTGTGACGACCGGTCTCTATAGCCAGACTGTGCTCACTGAGTCTGTACCTAGTCAATGTTTTCCTCAGTTTTCTATCAGTCACAGTGGTCAGATAGTCTGCCACCATGTACTGTCTGTTTAGAGCCAAATAGCATTGAAGTTTACTTTGATTTTTTGTGGTGTCTTTCCAATAGGTTATATATTTTTCTTTTTGTTTTGTGATGATTTGGTTGGGCCAGATTTTCTGAGGGCTGTCCCGAGGCTCTATGGGGTTGGTTTGGGTTGGTGAACTGAGCCTCAGAACCAGCTGGCTGAGGGGACTCTTCTCTGGTTTCATCTCTTGACATTGTAGAGCTGTGTGATGGAATGTTTTAGGGTCACTTGTTTTTAGATGGTTGTAAAATTTGATGGCTCTTTTTTCTATTCGAATGAGGAGGGGATATTGGCCCAATTCTGCCCTACATGCGTTATTTGGAGTTTTTCTTTGTACTTGCAATACAGTCTTGCAAAACTCTGCATGCAATACTTCAATTGGATGTTTGTCCCATTTAGTAAATTCATTATTAGAGAGTGGACCCCATACTTCACTGCCATATAGAGCAATTGGTTCTATAACTGATTGAAAAATTTTGAGCCAGATTCTAATTGGAATTTCAATTTTGATGTTCCTTTTAATGGCATAGAATGCTCTTCTTGCTTTGTCTCTCAGCTCATTCACAGCCATGTGAAAGCTACCTGTGTTGCTGATATTTAGTCCTAGATATGTGTAGTTTTTGGTGTGTTCTAATAGAACTGTGTCCAAATAGAATTTATATTTGTCATCCTTATTTCCTGACCTTTTTTGGAATATCATTATATTTGTTTTTTTTAGGTTAACGGTCAGAGCCCAAGTCTGACAGAACCTGTGAAGATGATCTAGGTGTTGCTGTAACCCCTCTTTAGTGGGAGACAGCAGCACCAGGTCATCTGCGTACAGCAGACACTTGATTTCAGTGTTGTGTAGGGTGATACCAGGTGCTGTCGATTCTTCTAATGTTTTTGCCAATTCATTCATGTAGATGTTAAATAATGTTGGACTTATTGGGCAGCCCTGTTTCACTCCCCGCCCCTGAGAGAATAAGTCTGTTTGCTTGTTGCCAATTTTAACCGCACATTTGTTTTTAGTGTACATTGATTTAATAAAATCATATGTTTTCCCTCCAATACCACTTTCTATTAGTTTATAAAAAAGACCTTCGTGCCAAATTGAATCAAATGCTTTCTTGAAATCTACAAAACACGAGTAGATTTTGCCTTTGTTTTGGTTAACTTGTTTATCAATTAGAGTGTGGAGGGTGTAAATGTGGTCTGTTGT
Source organism: Salvelinus alpinus (assembly GCF_045679555.1). NCBI lineage: Eukaryota > Metazoa > Chordata > Actinopteri > Salmoniformes > Salmonidae > Salvelinus > Salvelinus alpinus. Next base: position 116,665,676 of record NC_092087.1, on the reverse strand, counting down.
ACGATAATTTTTTAGAAATCCAATCTGGCTTCTGCTCAGGACGTTGTGTTCGTCAAGGAAATGATGTAGTCTGCTATTTATAATACTGCAGAGAATTTTCCCCAAGTTGCTGTTAACGCATATTCCTCTGTAATTATTTGGGTCAAATTTGTCTCCATTTTTATAGATTGGTGTGATCAGTCCCTGGTTCCAAATATCGGGGAAAATACCTGCAGTGAGGATAATGTTGAAGAGTTTGAGTATAGCCAATTTGAATTTGTGGTCTGTATATTTGATCATTTCATTTAAAATCCCATCAGCACCACAGGCCTTTTTGGGTTGGAGATTGCATATTTTTTCCAATAATTCTTCTTCTGTAATTGGGGTATCCACAGGATTCTGATAGTCTTTGACTGCTAATTCAAGGATTTGTAATTTTTCTTGTATATCTTTTTGTTCTGGGCTCTTTGTTATATTGCTGTAGAGGTTTGCAAAGTGATTTCTCCACATATCCCCATTTTGGATAGCCAACTCCTCATGATGAGGTTTGTTTAATTTATTCCAATTCTCCCAGAAGTGGTTTGATTCTATGGATTCCTCAATTCCATCCAGCTGATTTCTAATGTGCTGTTCCTTTTTTGTTCTTAGGGTGCGTTTGTATTGCTTCAGTGTTTCCCCATATTGAAGGCGTATATTTTTGTTGTCTGGTTCTCTGTGTTTTTGATTAGATATATTTCTCAATGACTTTCTTAGATTTTTGCAATCATTATCAAACCATTTTTCATTATCTGTTATTTTTGGTTTGCTCTTATGCTTCTTTAGATTAGCCAAGGAGGCTAATTTGTCAAATATAAAGTTTATGTTCCTAACGGCCAAATTTACACCTTCATTGCTGAAGGAGAATGTTAAGGCTAAAAAGTTGTCCAGGAGATATTGTATTTTTTGGCTACTAATTGCTTTTTGGTAGATGTCTGTACTGTTTGCACTCCATCTATAGGCTTGTTTAGTACCATGTAATTTATTGGGCCATGATGCTTCATGGTTGGGTTCTGCTCTTCTCAGATACACTGTGATTTTACTGTGGTCTGAGAGAGGTGTTAGTGGGCTGACTGTGAAGGCTCTGAGAGACTCTGGGTTTAGGTCGGTGAGGAAGTAGTCTACAGTGCTGCTGCCAAGGGATGAGCTGTAGGTGTACCTACCAAAAGAGTCTCCTCTCAGCCTGCCATTGACTATGTACAGACCCAGTGTTCGACAGAGCCTCAGGAGCTGTAATCCATTTTTGTTTTTCACTTTGTCATAGTTGTTTCTGTGGGGGTATGTGGGGAGGGAAAGGTTATTGCTTCCTGGTAGGTGTTTATCCCCATGACTGTTAATAGTGTCTTGTTCTTCTGCTATTCTAGCATTCAGGTCTCCACAGACCAGTACGTTGCCTTGGGCCTGAAAGTGACTAATCTCTCCCTCTAGAATGGAGAAGCTCTCTTCGTTGAAGTAGGGTGACTCTGAGGGGGGAATGTATGTGGCACAGAGGAAGACGTTTTTATCTGTCAAGATAGCCTGCTTGTTGATTTTTAACCAGATAAAGAATTCTCCTGTTTTGATCAATTCGATTGAATTAATTAGTTCAGATTTATACCATATTAGCATTCCCCCTGAGTCTCTGCCCTGTTTGATTCCTTTTAATTTAGTGGATGGTATGATTATCTCCCTATAACCTAGTGGACAGCCAGTGGAAACATCACCTCTGCACCATGTTTCCTGTAGTACTAAAATATCAACATCATCAATTTCTTTCAGGAAGTCTGGGTTTCTGCTCTTTAGCCCAAAAGCAGAGGACTTCAATCCTTGTATATTCCAACATGCAACGTAAAAAGACTTCATAACTTTTTTTTTTCTCTTTTCTTTACCTTTCAAAATGAGACAAACACTCACAATCCAAGAAGAACCATTAAAATAGGATTTTTCAATTAAAGTAAACTCTTATTTTGCAAATGTGATTTGTTTATCATTTAAGATAGAATTTGTGTCATGCCACTTTGGTGGATGTAGTGTGAGAATGGTGGAGTTCTTGTGCTCATCTTACCATGACCCTCGGCCCATCACATGTGAGCATAGTAGACTCAGCATTTGTTTAATGTCACTCATTTGGTTGGTGGGGGCTGGGCCAGTTGCTCCTCTCACAGCCTGTGCGTAGCTCTGCCTGCTGGGCTGTGGCTCCTCCAGGTGTGGGTCTGCGGTGGGGAGGAGGGGGGTGGTAGGCCTCATCTGGGTGGCTCTGAAGCTGGGCTGGGGTGGTCTGTGCTGCGCTGGCTGTGGTGGGCATTGAGGTTGGTGGTGCTGTGGTCGTGGCTGGGGGGTCCAGGGTGCTGGTCCGGGATGTTGTCTCGGTGATCTCGGCAGGGTGGAGATTGCTCCGCTGTTCCTGGGTGGAGAGGTCGGGCTGCGGTTTAGAGCGACGTCCTTGAGAGTCTTGGCAAGGATGGGGACTGTCTCCCTGTACAGGTGAACATGGTCATAGAGACAGTCCAGATCGAGGGTGGGATGGTGGGCCAGGTGTACATTGGGTCGCAGGGCACAGTCCCGGGATAGGCTGGCATTTATTCTTTGGATTGTGGCAGGGTGGAAGTCCCTCCTCTGTAGAAGGGTTGACACTATGATTCTTGAGTTGGGGAAGATTGCGGAGGCCTTCTCAATCACTCCCCGTAGTGAAGTCGCCACCCTCTCCTGCTGAGCACGCAGGTCGTTGCTTCCGGTATGTATGATTATGTGGCTTGGCGACCCGAGATGGTTCTTATCAAGCAGCTCCATGGCACTTTGCGTTGTTGGGCACCACACCTTTCTCGTTTTGTGTCTAGGGAAAAGTTTCTTCTCCTGAACATACTTCCCATTTGAGTCCATTAACAGGACGATGTCAGCCAGTGTTTCTTCTGGACTGGGGGGGGCAGAGGGGGGGCTGGTGGGTGTTGGAGCTGGGGTGTGGCTGGTCTGTGTGGGTGCCACTGTCAGTGGGAGGCTGTTCTGTGGGTTGGGGAGGAGGGGTGCAGCAGCCAGGGCTGGGGAAGTCTGGCTGGTTGAGCTGGGCTCCTCTGCTGTGTGAGGGCAGGTCATAGGGTGGTGATCTATCTGCTCCTGCAGCCTGTCCTCTGCTCTCTTTCTCTCCTGCAGCTCCTCTCTTAGTGCGGTCAGCTCCTTATTGCTGCTCTGCCTGTCTTTTTGGAGCTCTCTCACCTCCTTTGTTAGATCAGCCAGCTCTCTCTTGAGTCCGTCTCTCTCTTGCTGAACCTCTTTCAGCTGTGTTGCAAGGCTGCTGTCCTGCTCTGTCCTCACCTTGGTTAGGAGCTCCTCTAAGGTGTGGTTGTCTGGTTGCTGTTTGCTCACGCTCTCCCTGAGCAGGACCACCTCCCCCTCCAGTTTGGTGAACTCATCCCTCATGGCAGCCATGGTGGTGAGGAGGGCCTGAGCCTGCTCTGCACTGAGGGGGTCGCTCTCCTCCTGGGGCGTGTCCTCCACTATGGTGGAAAGAGAGGTGCTGGATGTGCCTTTTTGGGTGGGGAGGGTAGGGGTGAGGGTGGAGTTTGTGTTGTGGGAGGGCATGTCACTGGTGGTGTCCTTCTCTCTCTCCGCTCTCTCCTTAATGGTCTGAAAGTCTGTTTCAAACAGCCTGATGTTACCTTGCACCATGACAGTCCCAGTCTTGTAGAGGTTGATTGTTATCATGGTGCTGTCAGGGTCGTCTGTCTCTTTGATTTTCAGCTTCCACCCATTACAGATTCCCTCTTTCTTTATGCATGGGTAGTGAGAGCAGACTGCTGAGCGCCATGCATTTGGCTGGTCAGTGAGGAAGATGAGATTACTCACGTCACCGTTTTTGTAGAGGTCTGCAAAAAGGGTTTCTGGCCTCTTCTCTAGTAGTTTCTGTTTGAAAGCTTTCCTCATTGTGTCATTTTTTACCTTTTTTGGGTAGAGAATGGATTCTGCGCTGAGGGGGAGTGGGGACATGGTGTCTGTGCGCTCTGCTACTACCGCTACTGCTGCGCTGTTCTGCTGCCCCGTTGCCATGGCAACCGATTTGTTCGTCTGCTGTTCGCGCTACTTTCAAAAAACAGCAAAAATAGTGAAAAATCCTCACACAAAAGACTGAAGATATGTTTACATATCCTGTATCCATATCATGTCCGTGCTCCTTTTTGTTTTACTCACTCAGTTTGGTCGTTTGATGTAGTTGTATTAACTGACCTTGCTAGTTTTGTTCTAGCTCGTTTCTTATGGCTAGCTTGTTAGTCTGCTGGCTGGGTCTTTGTTGTGTAGCTAGCTAGCTAGACTCAAAACTTCTTAACTTGAGGCGCCAAGTTACTTTTTTTTCTATTCTGAATGTATAGAGTTGTTGTTCATCACTTCTTGTCTGGAATTCTTCTTCGATTAGAGTGTTTATCTCATTCTAAAAACCCAAAAAATCTAATATATCAGGAGCTCATGTTGAGCATGACTCTCTCTCTCTCTCTCTTCCTCTCTCTCTCTCTCTCTCTCTCTCTCTCTCTCTCTCTCTCTCTCTCTCTCTCTCTCTCTCTCTCTCTCTCTCTCTCTCTCTCTCTCTCTCTCTCTGTCTCTCTCTGTCTCTCTCTCTCTCTATCACTCCCTATTCAATTCAAAGGGATTTATTTGCATGGGAAACATATGTTAACATTGCCAAAGCAAGTGAAATAAACATTTAAAAAATGAATGACTCAAATTCATAAAGGAAAAGAGACATTTCAAATGTCGTATTATGTCCGGACACAGTGTTGTAACGACGTGCAAACTGTTAAAAGTACAAAAGGGAAAATATATAAACATAAGGATGGGTTGTATTGTTGTCCCTCCCTCCCTCTCTCTCTCTCTCTCTCTCTCTCTCTCTCTCTCTCTCTCTCTCTCTCTCTCTCTCTCTCTCTCTCTACCTCTCTCTCTCTCTCTCTCTCTCTCTCTCTCTCTCTCTCTCTCTCTCTCTCTCTCTCTCTCTCTCTCTCTCTCTCTCTCTCTCTCTCTCTACTCTCTCTCTCTCTCTCTCTCTCTCTCTCTCTCTGTCTCTCTCTCTCTCTGTCTCTCTCTCTCTCTCTCTCTCTCTCTCTCTCTCTCTCTCTCTCTCTCTCTCTCTCTCTCTCTCTCTCTCTCTCTCTCTCTCTCTCTCTCTCTCTCGCTCTCTGTCTCTCTCTCTCTCTCTCTCTCTCTCTCTCTCTCTCTCTCTCTCTCTCTCTCTCTCTCTCTCTCTCTCTCTCTCTCTCTATCTCTCTCTCTCTCTCTCTCTCTCTCTCTCTCTCTCTCTCTCTCTCTCTCTCTCTCTCTCTCTCTCTCTCTCTCTCTCTCTCTCTCTCTCTCTGTCTCTCTCTCTCTCTCTTCCTCTCTCTCTCTCTCCTCTCTCTCTCTCTCACCTCTCTCTCTCTCTCTCTCTCTCTCTCTCTCTCTCTCTCTCTCTCTCTCTCTCTCTCTCTCTCTCTCTCTCTCTCTCTCTCTCTCTCTCTCTCTCTCTCTCTCTCTCTCTCTCTCTCTCTCTCTCTCTCTCTCTCTCTCTCTCTCTCTCTCTCTCTCTCTCTCTCTCTCTCTCTCTCTCTCTCTCTCTGTCTCTCTCTCTCTCTCTTCCTCTCTCTCTCTCTCCTCTCTCTCTCCTCTCACCTCTCTCTCTCTCTCTCTCTCTCTCTCTCTCTCTCTCTCTCTCTGTCTCTCTCTCTCTCTCTCTCTCTCCCTCTCTCTCTCTCTCTCTCTCTCTCTCTCTCTCTCTCTCTCTCTGTCTCTCTCTCTCTCTCTCTCTCTCTCTCTCTCTCTCTCTCTCTCTCTCTCTCTCTCTCTCTCTCTCTCTCTCTCTCTCTGTCTCTCTCTCTCTCTTCCTCTCTCCTCTCTCTCCTCTCTCTCTCTCTCTCTCTGTGTGAAAGGTGGCATGTATAATGTTATACAATCTAATGGTGTTCTTTAGTTAAACTGAACACAACACATCCACAGAATGAAAGCTTTCCTGTCCTAAACCTTCAGTCCATTAGACCATCCCAGCAGGTTAATGTCAGGGGTGAGAGGTCAGGGGTCAGGCTGTGAGAGGAGACAGAACAGATTATAACACACCAGAGAGCACAACACATCCACAGAATGAAAGCTTTCCTGTCCTAAACCGTCAGTCCATTGGACCACACCAGCGGGTTAATGTCAGAGGTCAGAGGTCAGGCTGTGAGAGGAGACAGAACAGATTATAACACACCAGAGAGCACAACACATCCACAGAATGAAAGCTTTCCTGTCCTAAACCTTCAGTCCATTGGACCACCCCAGCAGGTTAATGTCAGAGGTGAGAGGTCAGGGGTCAGGCTGTGAGAGGAGACAGAACAGATTATAACACACCAGAGAGCACAACACATCCACAGAATGAAAGCTTTCCTGTCCTAAACCGTCAGTCCATTGGACCACACCAGCGGGTTAATGTCAGAGGTCAGAGGTCAGGCTGTGAGAGGAGACAGAACAGATTATAACACACCAGAGAGCACAACACATCCACAGAATGAAAGCTTTCCTGTCCTAAACCTTCAGTCCATTGGACCACCCCAGCAGGTTAATGTCAGAGGTGAGAGGTCAGGGGTCAGGCTGTGAGAGGAGACAGAACAGATTATAACACACCAGAGAGCACATTGGACCACCCCAGCAGGTTAATGTCAGGGGTCAGGGGTCAGGCTGTGAGAGGAGACAGAACAGATTATAACACACCAGAGAACACAACACATGCACAGAATGAAAGCTTTCCTGTCCTACTGTTTGTGTGTTTATACGGTCCGGGGTTCATTAATGTTAAAACAGTCAGACTATTCTAGATTACTACCCTACACTCTAATACAGATTATTATGATTCTGACATAACTACTGTAATCTACACTAATCTGAGAACAATTGCAGGGGCACTGTGTGTGGTGTTTTAGGGATGTGTGTGTGTGTGTGGTGTTTTAGTGGTGTGTGCGTGGTGTTTTAGTGGTGTGTGTGTGTGTGTGTGTGTGTGTGTGTGTGTGTGTGTGTGTGTGTGTGTGTGTGTGTGTGTGTGTGTGTGTGTGTGTGTGTGTGTGTGTGTGTGTGTGTTATATGGATGTTTTCTGGTTTTACTCTGATCCCATTTCCTGTCGTCAAGGCCAAAGGTTGCTAAGCAACTTCGCTCCTGTCTACTGTCATAAAGGTTTCATTCTCCCCCCTCTCTGTCTCTCTCTGCCTCTCCTCCCTCCATCTTTGTCTCTGCCTCTCCTCCCTCCATCTTTGTCTCTCTCCCTCGCCTTCTCTCTCTGCCTCTCTTCCCTCCATCTTTGTCTCTGTCTCTCTCCCTCGCCTTCTCTCTCTGCCTCTCCTCCCTCCATCTTTGTCTCTCTCCCTCGCCTTCTCTCTCTGCCTCTCCTCCCTCCATCTTTGTCTCTGCCTCTCCTCCCTCCATCTTTGTCTCTCTCCCTCGCCTTCTCTCTCTGCCTCTCCTCCCTCGAGCTTTGTCTCTCTCCCTCGCCTTCTCTCTCTGCCTCTCTTCCCTCCATCTTTGTCTCTGTCTCTCTCCCTTGCCTTCTCTCTCTGCCTCTCCTCCCTCGAGCTTTGTCTCTCTCCCTCGCCTTCTCTCTCTGCCTCTCTTCCCTCCATCTTTGTCTCTGTCTCTCTCCCTCGCCTTCTCTCTCTGCCTCTCCTCCCTCCATCTTTGTCTCTGTCTCTCCCCCCTCCCTACTTCTCTCTCTCTCTGTTTCTCCCCCCCCCTCATTCTCTCTCTCTCTCTCTCTGTTTCTCCCATCTCTCTCTCTCTCTCTTTTTCTCCCATCTCTCTCTCTCCGTTTCTCCCACCTTTCTCTCGCCCCTTTTCTCCCATCTCTCTCTCTCCCTTTTTCTCCCATCTCTCTCCACCCTCCTCTTCTCTCTTCCCCTCTTCCTCTCTTTCTTTCTGTCTGAAATTCAGTTCCAGTCTTGATAACAATAGATAATAGATAGACTCACATCATCAACACTGAATGACTGAAAAACTGGCTGAAGGACTGACTGACTGAAGGACTGACTGACTGACTGACTGACTGACTGACTGAAGGACTGACTGACTGACTGAAGGACTGACTGACTGAAGGACTGACTGAAGGACTGACTGAAGGACTGACTGACTGACTGAAGGACTGACTGACTGACTGAAACTGACTGACTGACTGACTGACTGACTGACTGAAGGACTGACTGAAGGACTGACTGACTGACTGACTGCTGACTGAAGGACTGACTGACTGAAGGACTGACTGACTGACTGACTGAAGGACTGACTGACTGAAGGACTGGCTGACTGACTGACTGGATTGGCTGAAGGACTGACTGACTGAAGGACTGACTGACTGACTGAAGGAATGACTGGCTGAAGGACTGACTGACTGAAGGACTGACTGACCGAAGGACCGACTGACTGACTGAAGGACCAACTGACTGACTGAAGGACTGACTGACTGAGAGACTGACGGACTGAAGGACTGACTGACTGACTGACTGACTGAAGGACTGATCTGACTCGATCGAAGGATCTGATCTGATCGAAGGATCGATCGATCGATCTGAAGGATCTGATCTGATCGATCGAAGGATCTGATCGATCGAAGGATCGATCGAAGGATCGATCGAAGGATCTGATCGATCGATCGATCGAAGGATCGATCGATCGATCTGAAACTCTGATCTGATCTGATCGATCGATCGAAGGATCTGATCGAAGGATCTGATCGATCGATCGCCTGATTGAAGGATCGCCTGATCGAAGGATCGATCGATCGAAGGATCGATCGATCGATCTGATCGAAGGATCGATCGATCGAAGGATCGGTCGATCGATCGATCGATTGGTCGAAGGATCTGATCTGATCGAAGGATCGATCGATCGATCGAAGGAATGACTGGCTCGAAGGACTCGATCTGATCTGAAGGATTGATCTGACCGAAGGACCGATCTGATCTGATCTGAAGGACCGACTGATCTGATCTGAAGGATCTGATCTGATCTGAGAGATCTGATCGGATCTGAAGGATCTGATCTGATCTGATCTGATCTGAAGGATCTGATCTGATCTGATCGAAGGATCTGATCTGATCTGAAGGACTGATCTGATCTGATCTGAAGGACCGACTGATCTGATCTGAAGGACCGACTGACTGAAGGATCTGATCTGATCTGAAGGATCTGATCTGATCTGACTCGATCTGAAGGACTCGATCTGATCTGATCTGAAGGATCTGATCTGATCTGATCTGAAGGATCTGATCTGATCTGAAGGATCTGATCTGACTCGATCTGATCTGGTCTGAAGTATCTGATCTGATCTGATCGATCGATCGACTCGATCTGATCTGAAGGACCGACTGATCTGATCTGATCTGAAGGATCTGATCTGATCTGAAGGACTGACTGATCGATCGACTCGATCTGACTCGACTGACTGATCTGAAGGACTGATCTGATCTGAAGGATTGATTGAATGACTGAAGGACTGACTGACTGACTGAAGGACCTAGTGACTGACTGAAGGACTGACTGACTGACTAACTGACTGACTGACTGGCTGAAGGACTGACTGACTGACTGACTGACTGAAGGACTGACTGACTGAAGGACTGAATGACTGAAGGACTGACTGACTGACTGAAGGACCTAGTGACTGACTGAAGGATCTGATCTGATCTGATCTGAAGGACCGATCTGAAGGACTCGATCTGATCTGAAGGACTGACTGACTGAAGGACTGATTGACTGAAGGACTGACTGGCTGAAGGACTGACTGACTGAAGGACCTAGTGATTGACTGAAGGACCTAGTGACTGACTGAAGGACTGACTGACTGAAGGACTGACTGAAGGACTGCCTGACTGAATGACTGACTGAAGGACTGACTGACTGACTGAAGGACTGACTGACTGAAGGACTGACTGAAGGACTGACTGAAGGACTGACTGACTGACTGACTGAAGGACTGACTGACTGACTGAAACTCTGACTGACTGACTGACTGACTGACTGACTGAAGGACTGACTGAAGGACTGCCTGACTGAAGGACTGACTGACTGAAGGACTGACTGACTGACTGGCTGAAGGACTGACTGACTGAAGGACTGACTGACTGACTGAAGGAATGACTGGCTGAAGGACTGACTGACTGAAGGACTGACTGACCGAAGGACCGACTGACTGACTGAAGGACCGACTGACTGACTGAAGGACTGACTGACTGAGAGACTGACGGACTGAAGGACTGACTGACTGACTGACTGAAGGACTGACTGACTGACTGAAGGACTGACTGACTGAAGGACTGACTGAAGGATCTGATCTGAAGGATCTGACTCGACTCGACTCGATCTGAAGGATCTGATCTGACTGATCTGAAACTCTGACTGACTGACTGATCTGATCTGATCTGATCGATCGAAGGACTGACTGAAGGATCTGATCTGATCTGACTGCCTGACTGAAGGACTGCCTGACTGAAGGATCTGATCTGATCTGAAGGACTGACTGATCTGATCTGATCGATCGAAGGATCTGATCTGATCTGAAGGACTGGCTGATTGATCTGATCTGATTGGCTGAAGGACTGATCTGATCTGAAGGATCTGACTGATCTGATCTGAAGGAATGACTGGCTGAAGGTCTGACTGATCTGAAGGATCGACTGACTGACTGGCGAGTACGACTGACTGATCGATCGATCGATCGATGACTGAAGGACCGACTGACTGATCGATGAAGGACTGACTGACTGAAGGATTGACTGATCGATCGACTGAAGGACTGACTGACTGAAGGATTGATTGAATGACTGAAGGACTGACTGACTGACTGAAGGACCTAGTGACTGACTGAAGGACTGACTGACTGATAACTGACTGACTGACTGAAGGACCAGTGATTGACTGAAGGACTGACTGACTGAAGGACTGACGAAGGATGCCTGATTGAATGACTGACTGAAGGACTGACTGACTGACTGAAGGACTGACTGACTGAAGGACTGACTGAAGGACTGACTGAAGGACTGACTGACTGAGAGACTGACGGACTGAAGGACTGACTGACTGACTGACTGACTGAAGGACTGACTGACTGAAGGATCGATCGAAGGATGACTGAAGGATCTGACTGACTGATCGAAGGACCGACCGACTGACTGAAACTCTGATTGATGACCGACTGACTGACTGACTGATGGAGTGACTGACTGAAGGACTGACTGACTGACTGCCTGACTGAAGGACTGCCTGACTGAAGGATTGATTGATCTGAAGGATCGATCGACTGACTGACTGAAGGATCTGATCGATCGAAGGACTGGCTGACTGACTGACTGATTGGCTGAAGGACTGACTGACTGAAGGACTGACTGACTGACTGAAGGAATGACTGGCTGAAGGTCTGACTGACTGAAGGACTGACTGACTGACTGACTGGCTGAAGTACTGACTGACTGACCGACCGACCGACTGACTGACTGAAGGACCGACTGACTGACTGACTGAAGGACTGACTGACTGAAGGACTGACTGAAGGACTGACTGACTGAAGGACTGACTGACTGAAGGATTGATTGAATGACTGAAGGACTGACTGACTGACTGAAGGACCTAGTGACTGACTGAAGGACTGACTGACTGACTAACTGACTGACTGACTGACTGACTGGCTGAAGGGACTGACTGACTGACTGACTGACTGAAGGACTGACTGACTGAAGGACTGAATGACTGAAGGACTGACTGACTGACTGAAGGACCTAGTGACTGACTGAAGGACTGACTGACTGACTGACTGACTGACTGAAGGACTGACTGACTGAAGGACTGACTGACTGACTGACGGACTGACTGAAGGACTGACTGACTGAAGGACTGACTGACTGAAGGACTGATTGACTGAAGGACCGACTGAAGGACTGACTGACTGAAGGACTGACTGACTGAAGGACTGATTGACTGAAGGACTGACTGGCTGAAGGACTGACTGACTGAAGGACCTAGTGATTGACTGAAGGACCTAGTGACTGACTGAAGGACTGACTGACTGAAGGACTGACTGACTGAAGGACTGACTGACTGAAGGACTGATTGACTGAATGACTGACTCAATGACTGACTGACTGACTGAAGGACTGACTGACTGGCTGCTCAGTCCAATAGATAACGATAGGTAACATGTCCGCTGTCCAAGACTGAAGGACTGACTGACTGAAGGACTGATTGACTGAAGGACTGACTGACTGAAGGACTGACTGACTGAAGGACCTAGTGATTGACTGAAGGACCTAGTGACTGACTGAAGGACTGACTGACTGACTGACTGAAGCACTGACTGAAGGACTGACTGACTGCCTGACTGAAGGACTGACTGACTGAAGGACTGACTGACTGAAGGACTGACTGACTGACTGAAGGACTGACTGACTGAAGGACTGGCTGACTGACTGACTGAATGACTGACTGGCTGAAGGACTGACTGACTGAAGGACTGACTGACTGACTGAAGGACTGACTGACTGAAGGACTGACTGACTGAAGGACCGACTGACTGACTGAAGGACCGACTGACTGACTGAAGGACTGACTGACTGAGAGACTGACTGACTGAATGACTGAAGGACTGACTGACTGACTGACTGACTGAAGGACTGACTGACTGACTGAAGGACTGAGTGACTGAAGGACTGACTGACTGACTGAAGGACCGACTGACTGACTGAAGGACCTGACTGACTGACTGAAGGACTGACTGACTGAAGGACTGACTGACTGACTGACTGACTGACTGACTGAAGAACTGACTGACTGACTGACTGACTGACTGAAGAACTGACTGACTGACTGACTGACTGACTGAAGGACTGACTGACTGAAGGTTTGATTGAATGACTGAAGGACTGACTGACTGAAGGATTGATTGAATGACTGAAGGACTGACTGACTGACTGAAGGACCTAGTGACAGACTGACTAACTGACTGACTGACTGACTGACTGACTGACTGACTGACTGACTGACTGACTGACTGACTGACTGACTGAAGGACTGACTGACTGAAGGACTGACTGACTGAAGGACTGAATGACTGAAGGACTGACTGACTGACTGAAGGACCTAGTGACTGACTGAAGGACTGACTGACTGACTGACGGACTGACTGAAGGACTGACTGACTGAAGGACTGATTGACTGAAGGACCGACTGAAGGACTGACTGACTGAAGGACTGATTGACTGAAGGACTGACTGACTGAAGGACTGACTGACTGACTGAAGGACTGACTGACTGAAGGACCTAGTGATTGACTGAAGGACCTAGTGACTGACTGAAGGACTGACTGACTGAAGGACTGATTGACTGAAGGACTGACTGACTGAAGGACTGACTGACTGAAGGACTGACTGACTGAAGGACCTAGTGATTGACTGAAGGACCTAGTGACTGACTGAAGGACTGACTGACTGAAGGACTGACTGACTGAAGGACTGACTGACTGAATGACTGACTCAATGACTGACTGACTGACTGACTGACTGAAGGACTGACTGACTGGCTGCCAGGTCCAATAGATAACGTTAGGTAACATGTCCGCTGTCCAAGACTGAAGTTGGTTTCTGACTCTGTAGTGACTTCCTGTCCATTTGAACATGGCCGCTGTCTGAAGCTGGTTTCTGACTCTGTAGTGACTTCCTGTCCATTTGAACATGTCCGCTGTCTGAAGCTGGTTTCTGACTCTGTAGTGACTTCCTGTCCAGTTGAACATGGCCGCTGTCTGAAGCTGGTTTCTGACGCTGTAGTGACTTCCTGTCCATTTGAACATGTCCGCTGTCTGAAGCTGGTTTCTGACTCTGTAGTGACTTCCTGTCCAGTTGAACATGGCCGCTGTCTGAAGCTGGTTTCTGACGCTGTAGTGACTTCCTGTCCATTTGAACATGGCCGCTGTCTGAAGCTGGTTTCTGACTCTGTAGTGACTTCCTGTCCATTTGAACATGGCCGCTGTCTGAAGCTGGTTTCTGACTCTGTAGTGACTTCCTGTCCATTTGAACATGGCCGCTGTCTGAAGCTGGTTTCTGACTCTGTAGTGACTTCCTGTCCATTTGAACATGGCCGCTGTCTGAAGCTGGTTTCTGACTCTGTAGTGACTTCCTGTCCATTTGAACATGTCCGCTGTCTGAAGCTGGTTTCTGACTCTGTAGTGACTTCCTGAACATATTACCCTGATCAACAGGGAGCATAGATTACCCTGATCAACAGGGAATATAGATTACCCTGATCAACAGGGAGCATAGATTACCCTGATCAACATAGAGCATAGATTACCCTGATCAACAGGGAGCATAGATTACCCTGATCAACAGGGAATATAGATTACCCTGATCAACATAAAGCATAGATTACCCTGATCAACATAAAGCATAGATTACCCTGATCAACAGGGGGCATAGATTACCCTGATCAACAGGGAGCATAGATTACCCTGATCAACATAGAGCATAGATTACCCTGATCAACAGGGGGCATATATTACCCTGATCAACAGGGAGCATAGATTACCCTGATCAACAGGGAATATAGATTACCCTGATCAACAGGGAGCATAGATTACCCTGATCAACATAGAGCATAGATTACCCTGATCAACAGGGAGCATAGATTACCCTGATCAACAGGGAATATAGATTACCCTGATCAACATAAAGCATAGATTACCCTGATCAACATAAAGCATAGATTACCCTGATCAACAGGGGGCATAGATTACCCTGATCAACAGGGAGCATAGATTACCCTGATCAACATAGAGCATAGATTACCCTGATCAACAGGGGGCATAGATTACCCTGATCAACAGGGAGCATAGATTACCCTGATCAACATAGAGCATAGATTACCCTGATCAACAGGGAGCATAGATTACCCTGATCAACAGGGAATATAGATTACCCTGATCAACAGGGAGCATAGATTACCCTGATCAACATAGAGCATAGATTACCCTGATCAACAGGGAGCATAGATTACCCTGATCAACAGGGAATATAGATTACCCTGATCAACATAAAGCATAGATTACCCTGATCAACATAAAGCATAGATTACCCTGATCAACAGGGAGCATAGATTACCCTGATCAACATAGAGCATAGATTACCCTGATCAACAGGGGGCATAGATTACCCTGATCAACAGGGAGCATAGATTACCCTGATCAACAGGGAATATAGATTACCCTGATCAACAGGGAGCATAGATTACCCTGATCAACATAGAGCATAGATTACACTGATCAACAGGGAGCATAGATTACCCTGATCAACAGGGAATATAGATTACCCTGATCAACATAAAGCATAGATTACCCTGATCAACATAAAGCATAGATTACCCTGATCAACAGGGGGCATAGATTACCCTGATCAACAGGGAGCATAGATTACCCTGATCAACATAGAGCATAGATTACCCTGATCAACAGGGGGCATAGATTACCCTGATCAACAGGGAGCATAGATTACCCTGATCAACATAGAGCATAGATTACCCTGATCAACAGGGAGCATAGATTACCCTGATCAACATAAAGCATAGATTACCCTGATCAACATAAAGCATAGATTACCCTGATCAACAGGGAGCATAGATTACCCTGATCAACAGGGATTATAGATTACCCTGATCAACATAAAGCAGAGATTACCCTGATCGTCAGGCTAGGCTACCTGTCGTCCCTGCAGGCTAGGCTACTTTTCGTCCCTGTAGGCTAGGCTACCTGTCATCCCTGTAGGCTAGGCTACCTGTCGTCCCTGCAGGCTAGGCTACCTGTCGTCCCTGCAGGCTAGGCTACCTGTCGTCCCTGCAGGCTAGGTTACTTTTCGTCCCTGTAGGCTAGGCTACCTGTCGTCCCTGTAGGCTAGGCTTCCTGTCGTCCCTGCAGGCTAGGCTACCTGTCGTCCCTGTAGGCTAGGCTACCTGTCGTCCCTGCAGGCTAGGCTACCTGTCTCCCTGCAGGCTAGGCTACCTGTCGTCCCTGCAGGCTAGGCTACCTGTCGTCCCTGCAGGCTAGGCTACCTGTCGTCCCTGCAAACTAGGTTACTTTTCGTCCCTGTAGGCTAGGCTACCTGTCGTCCCTGTAGGCTATGCTACCTGTCGTCCCTGTAGGCTAGGCTACCTGTCGTCCCTGTAGGCTAGGCTACCTGTCGTCCCTGTAGGCTAGGCTACCTGACTACCAGGTGTAGTCGCTTCATACTCGTCGCCAAACCCACTGGCTTCAGGTCATCTACAAGACCCTGCTAGGTAAAGTCCCCCCTTATCTCAGCTCGCTGGTCACCATAGCAGCACCCACCTGTAGCACGTGCTCCAGCAGGTATATCTCTCTGGTCACCCCCAAAGCTAATTCCTCCTTTGGTCTTCTTTCCTTCCAGTTCTCTGCTGCCAATGACTGGAACGAACTGCAAAAATCTCTGAAACTGAAAACACTTATCTCCCTCACTAGCTTTAAGCACCAGCTGTCAGAGCAGCTCACAGATTACTGCCCCTGTACATAGCCCATCTTTAATTTAGCCCAAACAACTACCTCTTCCCCTACTGTATTTATTTATTTATTTTGCTCCTTTGCACCCCATTATTTCTATCTCTACTTTGCACATTCTTCCACTGCAGATCTACCATTCCAGTGTTTTACTTGCTATATTGTATTTACTTCGCCACCATGGCCTTTTTTTTGCCTTCACCTCCCTTATCTCACCTCATTTGCTCACATTGTATATAGACTTATTTTTCTACTGTATTATTGACTGTATGTTTTGTTTATTCCATGTGTAACTCTGTGTTGTTGTTTGTGTCGAACTGCTTTGCTTTATCTTGGCCAGGTCACAGTTGTAAATGAGAACTTGTTCTCAACTTGCCTACCTGGTTAAATAAAGGTGAAATAAAAATAATAAAAAAATTGAATAGGCTAAGGTCAGGTGTGGGACTCAGATGGTCACTTTATCACGTACAGTCTGGCGGTTGTGGATGGATTATCAGCGATTGCAGGTGAACAAACAGCTGACCTGCGCATCACTAGTGTGTGTGACCTCTTCACCTGTGAGATGATAATCGCCTGAAACCAGGTCAACTATCAGGTGAGGTCACCAACGACGGGGAGGGGTGTGGGAGGTCACCAACGACGGGGAGGGGTGTGTGAGGTCACCAACGACGGGGAGGGGTGTGTGAGGTCACCAACGACGAGGAGGTGTGTGTGAGGTCACCAACGACGAGGAGGTGTGTGTGAGGTCACCAACGGCGGGGAGGTGTGTGTGAGGTCACCAACGACGAGGAGGTGTGTGTGAGGTCACCAACGACGAGGAGATGTGTGTGAGGTCACCAACGGCGGGGAGGGGTGTGTGAGGTCACCAACAACGGGGAGGGGTGTGTGAGGTCACCAACAACGGGGAGGGGTGTGTGTGAGGTCATTTTTTTATTTTTCCTTTATTCAACTAGGCAAGTCAGTTAAGAATAAATTCTTATTTACAATGACAGCCATGGAACAGTGGGTTAACTGCCTTGTTCAGGGGCAGAATGACAGATTTGTACCTTGTCAGCTCGGGGATTCGAACTTGCAACCTTTCGGTTACTAGTCCAAAGCTCTAACCACTAGGCTACGCTGCCGCCCCACCAACGACGGGGAGGGGGAGGTGTGTGTGAGGTCACCAACGACGGGGAGGGGGGGGGGTGAGGTCACCAACAACGGGGAGGGGGGAGGTGTGTGTGAGGTCACCAACAACGGGGAGGGGGGAGGTGTGTGTGAGGTCACCAACAACGGGGAGGGGGGAGGTGTGTGTGAGGTCACCAACGACGGGGAGGGGGAGGTGTGTGTGAGGTCACCAACGACGGGGAGGGGAGAGAAGTGTGTGAGGTCACCAACGACGGGGAGGGGGGAGGTGTGTGAGGTCACTGATAACGATTCCAACTTTAACACTGTGGTGAACACACATTCACCCCCGAAATAAAACACTTCCTCATAGATGACATTATCCAGTGGTCACCATGGTTACTGGCCCCAGGACAGCCAATCACACACTGATAATACGAGTCTGGCCTAGATACCCAACAGTCATTGATAACCCAGCAGGAAGGGTGTTTCTGTGTGTGTGTAACGGTGTGTGTGTGTGTGTGTAGCAGTGTGTGTGTGTGTGTGTGTGTGTGTGTGTGTGTGTGTGTGTGTGTGTGTGTGTGTGTGTGTGTGTGTGTGTGTGTGTGTGTGTGTGTGTGTGTGAGAGAAAGGTGTAGACCTTGAACTGACAACAATAGCAACACGAGTAATAATGTGTCTTGAAACTATGAGAAAGGCATACTGCATCCCCTGAGAGAGAGAGAGACAAGGCATACTGCATCCCCTGAGAGAGAGAGAGACAAGGCATACTGCATCCCCTGAGAGAGAGAGCATACTGGATCCCCTGAGAGAGAGAGACAAGGCATTCTGCATCCCCTGAGAGAGAGAGAGACAAGGCATACTGCATCCCCTGAGAGAGAGAGAGACAAGGCATACTGCATCCCCTGAGAGAGAGAGAGACAAGGCATACTGCATCCCCTGAGAGAGAGAGCATACTGGATCCCCTGAGAGAGAGAGAGACAAGGCATACTGCATCCCCTGAGAGAGAGAGAGACAAGGCATACTGCATCCCCTGAGAGAGAGAGAGACAAGGCATACTGCATCCCCTGAGAGAGAGAGAGACAAGGCATACTGCATCCCCTGAGAGAGAGAGCATACTGCATCCCCTGAGAGAGAGAGAGACAAGGCATACTGCATCCCCTGAGAGAGAGAGCATACTGGATCCCCTGAGAGAGAGAGAGACAAGGCATACTGCATCCCATGAGAGAGAGAGCATACTGGATCCCCTGAGAGAGAGAGAGACAAGGCATACTGCATCCCCTGAGAGAGAGAGCATACTGGATCCCCTGAGAGAGAGAGCATACTGGATCCCCTGAGAGAGAGAGAGACAAGGCATACTGCATCCCCTGAGAGAGAGAGCATACTGGATCCCCTGAGAGAGAGAGACAAGGCATTCTGCATCCCCTGAGAGAGAGAGAGACAAGGCATACTGCATCCCCTGAGAGAGAGAGAGACAAGGCATACTGCATCCCCTGAGAGAGAGAGAGACAAGGCATACTGCATCCCCTGAGAGAGAGAGCATACTGGATCCCCTGAGAGAGAGAGAGACAAGGCATACTGCACCCCCTGAGAGAGAGAGAGACAAGGCATACTGCATCCCCTGAGAGAGAGAGAGACAAGGCATACTGCATCCCCTGAGAGAGAGAGAGACAAGGCATACTGCATCCCCTGAGAGAGAGAGCATACTGCATCCCCTGAGAGAGAGAGAGACAAGGCATACTGCATCCCCTGAGAGAGAGAGCATACTGGATCCCCTGAGAGAGAGAGAGACAAGGCATACTGCATCCCATGAGAGAGAGAGCATACTGGATCCCCTGAGAGAGAGAGAGACAAGGCATACTGCATCCCCTGAGAGAGAGAGCATACTGGATCCCCTGAGAGAGAGAGCATACTGGATCCCCTGAGAGAGAGAGAGACAAGGCATACTGCATCCCCTGAGAGAGAGAGCATACTGGATCCCCTGAGAGAGAGAGAGACAAGGCATACTGCATCCCCTGAGAGAGAGAGCATACTGCATCCCCTGAGAGAGAGAGAGACAAGGCATACTGCATCCCCTGAGAGAGAGAGCATACTGGATCCCCTGAGAGAGAGACAAGGCATACTGCATCCCCTGAAAGAGAGAGCGAGACAAGGCATACTGCATCCCCTGAGAGAGAGAGTATTCTGCATCCCCTGAGAGAGAGAGACAAGGCATACTGCATCCCCTGAGAGAGAGAGACAAGGCATACTGCATCCCCTGAGAGAGAGAGACAAGGCATACTGCATCCCCTGAGAGAGAGACAAGGCATACTGCATCCCCTGAGAGAGAGACAAGGCATACTGCATCCCCTGAGAGAGAGAGACAAGGCATACTGCATCCCCTGAGAGAGAGAGACAAGGCATACTGCATCCCCTGAGAGAGAGAGTATTCTGCATCCCCTGAGAGAGAGAGACAAGGCATACTGCATCCCCTGAGAGAGAGAGCATTCTGCATCCCCTGAGAGAGAGAGACAAGGCATACTGCATCCCCTGAGAGAGAGAGACAAGGCATACTGCATCCCCTGAGAGAGAGAGACAAGGCATACTGCATCCCCTGAGAGAGAGAGAGACAAGGCATACTGCATCCCCTGAGAGAGAGAGACAATGCATACTGCATCCCCTGAGAGAGAGAGACAAGGCATACTGCATCCCCTGAGAGAGAGAGACAAGGCATTCTGCATCCCCTGAGAGAGAGAGACAAGGCATACTGCATCCCCTGAGAGAGAGAGACAAGGCATACTGCATCCCCTGAGAGAGAGAGAGACAAGACATACTGCATCCCCTGAGAGAGAGAGACAAGGCATACTGCATCCCCTGAGAGAGAGAGAGACAAGACATACTGCATCCCCTGAGAGAGAGAGAGACAAGGCATACTGCATCCCCTGAGAGAGAGAGACAAGGCATACTGCATCCCCTGAGAGAGAGAGACAAGGCATCCTGCATCCCCTGAGAGAGAGAGACAATGCATACTGCATCCCCTGAGAGAGAGAGACAAGGCATACTGCATCCCCTGAGAGAGAGAGACAAGGCATACTGCATCCCCTGAGAGAGAGAGACAAGGCATACTGCATCCCCTGAGAGAGAGAGACAAGGCATACTGCATCCCCCGAGAGAGAGAGCATACTGCATCCCCTGAGAGAGAGAGACAAGCATACTGCATCCCCTGAGAGAGAGAGACAAGGCATACTGCATCCCCTGAGAGAGAGAGACAAGGCATTCTGCATCCCCTGAGAGAGAGAGACAAGGCATACTGCATCCCCTGAGAGAGAGAGACAAGGCATACTGCATCCCCTGAGAGAGAGAGACAAGGCATACTGCATCCCCTGAGAGAGAGAGAGACAAGGCATACTGCATCCCCTGAGAGAGAGAGAGACAAGGCATACTGCATCCCCTGAGAGAGAGAGAGACAAGGCATTCTGCATCCCCTGAGAGAGAGAGAGACAAGGCATACTGCATCCCCTGAGAGAGAGAGAGACAAGGCATACTGCATCCCCTGAGAGAGAGAGAGACAAGGCATACTGCATCCCCTGAGAGAGAGAGCATACTGGATCCCCTGAGAGAGAGAGAGACAAGGCATACTGCATCCCCTGAGAGAGAGAGAGACAAGGCATACTGCATCCCCTGAGAGAGAGAGAGACAAGGCATACTGCATCCCCTGAGAGAGAGAGAGACAAGGCATACTGCATCCCCTGAGAGAGAGAGCATACTGCATCCCCTGAGAGAGAGAGAGACAAGGCATACTGCATCCCCTGAGAGAGAGAGCATACTGGATCCCCTGAGAGAGAGAGAGACAAGGCATACTGCATCCCATGAGAGAGAGAGCATACTGGATCCCCTGAGAGAGAGAGAGACAAGGAATACTGCATCCCCTGAGAGAGAGAGCATACTGGATCCCCTGAGAGAGAGAGCATACTGGATCCCCTGAGAGAGAGAGAGACAAGGCATACTGCATCCCCTGAGAGAGAGAGCATACTGGATCCCCTGAGAGAGAGAGAGACAAGGCATACTGCATCCCCTGAGAGAGAGAGCATACTGCATCCCCTGAGAGAGAGAGAGACAAGGCATACTGCATCCCCTGAGAGAGAGAGCATTCTGCATCCCCTGAGAGAGAGAGAGACAAGGCATACTGCATCCCCTGAGAGAGAGAGCATACTGGATCCCCTGAGAGAGAGACAAGGCATACTGCATCCCCTGAGAGAGAGCGAGACAAGGCATACTGCATCCCCTGAGAGAGAGAGAGACAAGGCATACTGCATCCCCTGAGAGAGAGAGAGACAAGGCATACTGCATCCCCTGAGAGAGAGAGACAAGGCATACTGCATCCCCTGAGAGAGAGAGACAAGGCATACTGCATCCCCTGAGAGAGAGAGACAAGGCATACTGCATCCCCTGAGAGAGAGACAAGGCATACTGCATCCCCTGAGAGAGAGACAAGGCATACTGCATCCCCTGAGAGAGAGAGACAAGGCATACTGCATCCCCTGAGAGAGAGAGAGACAAGGCATACTGCATCCCCTGAGAGAGAGAGCATTCTGCATCCCCTGAGAGAGAGAGACAAGGCATACTGCATCCCATGAGAGAGAGAGACAAGGCATACTGCATCCCCTGAGAGAGAGAGACAAGGCATACTGCATCCCCTGAGAGAGAGAGAGACAAGGCATACTGCATCCCCTGAGAGAGAGAGACAATGCATACTGCATCCCCTGAGAGAGAGAGACAAGGCATACTGCATCCCCTGAGAGAGAGAGACAAGGCATTCTGCATCCCCTGAGAGAGAGAGACAAGGCATACTGCATCCCCTGAGAGAGAGAGCATTCTGCATCCCCTGAGAGAGAGAGACAAGGCATACTGCATCCCCTGAGAGAGAGAGACAAGGCATACTGCATCCCCTGAGAGAGAGAGAGACAAGGCATACTGCATCCCCTGAGAGAGAGAGAGACAAGGCATACTGCATCCCCTGAGAGAGAGAGAGACAAGGCATACTGCATCCCCTGAGAGAGAGAGCATACTGCATCCCCTGAGAGAGAGAGAGACAAGGCATACTGCATCCCCTGAGAGAGAGAGCATACTGGATCCCCTGAGAGAGAGAGAGACAAGGCATACTGCATCCCATGAGAGAGAGAGCATACTGGATCCCCTGAGAGAGAGAGAGACAAGGAATACTGCATCCCCTGAGAGAGAGAGCATACTGGATCCCCTGAGAGAGAGAGCATACTGGATCCCCTGAGAGAGAGAGAGACAAGGCATACTGCATCCCCTGAGAGAGAGAGCATACTGGATCCCCTGAGAGAGAGAGAGACAAGGCATACTGCATCCCCTGAGAGAGAGAGCATACTGCATCCCCTGAGAGAGAGAGAGACAAGGCATACTGCATCCCCTGAGAGAGAGAGCATACTGGATCCCCTGAGAGAGAGACAAGGCATACTGCATCCCCTGAGAGAGAGCGAGACAAGGCATACTGCATCCCCTGAGAGAGAGAGAGACAAGGCATACTGCATCCCCTGAGAGAGAGAGAGACAAGGCATACTGCATCCCCTGAGAGAGAGAGACAAGGCATACTGCATCCCCTGAGAGAGAGAGACAAGGCATACTGCATCCCCTGAGAGAGAGAGACAAGGCATACTGCATCCCCTGAGAGAGAGACAAGGCATACTGCATCCCCTGAGAGAGAGACAAGGCATACTGCATCCCCTGAGAGAGAGAGACAAGGCATACTGCATCCCATGAGAGAGAGAGCATTCTGCATCCCCTGAGAGAGAGAGACAAGGCATACTGCATCCCATGAGAGAGAGAGACAAGGCATACTGCATCCCCTGAGAGAGAGAGACAAGGCATTCTGCATCCCCTGAGAGAGAGAGACAAGGCATACTGCATCCCCTGAGAGAGAGAGCATTCTGCATCCCCTGAGAGAGAGAGACAAGGCATACTGCATCCCCTGAGAGAGAGAGACAAGGCATACTGCATCCCCTGAGAGAGAGAGACAAGGCATACTGCATCCCCTGAGAGAGAGACAAGGCATACTGCATCCCCTGAGAGAGAGACAGACAAGGCATACTGCATCCCCTGAGAGAGAGAGACAAGGCATACTGCATCCCCTGAGAGAGAGAGACAAGGCATACTGCATCCCCTGAGAGAGAGAGAGACAAGACATACTGCATCCCCTGAGAGAGAGAGACAAGGCATACTGCATCCCCTGAGAGAGAGAGAGACAAGACATACTGCATCCCCTGAGAGAGAGAGAGACAAGGCATACTGCATCCCCTGAGAGAGAGAGACAAGGCATACTGCATCCCCTGAGAGAGAGAGACAAGGCATACTGCATCCCCTGAGAGAGAGAGAGACAAGGCATACTGCATCCCCTGAGAGAGAGAGACAAGGCATACTGCATCCCCTGAGAGAGAGAGACAAGGCATCCTGCATCCCCTGAGAGAGAGAGACAATGCATACTGCATCCCCTGAGAGAGAGAGACAAGGCATACTGCATCCCCTGAGAGAGAGAGACAAGGCATACTGCATCCCCTGAGAGAGAGAGACAAGGCATACTGCATCCCCTGAGAGAGAGAGACAAGGCATACTGCATCCCCTGAGAGAGAGAGCATACTGGATCCCCTGAGAGAGAGAGACAAGGCATTCTGCATCCCCTGAGAGAGAGAGAGAGACAAGGCATACTGCATCCCCTGAGAGAGAGAGAGACAAGGCATACTGCATCCCCTGAGAGAGAGAGAGACAAGGCATACTGCATCCCCTGAGAGAGAGAGCATACTGGATCCCCTGAGAGAGAGAGAGACAAGGCATACTGCACCCCCTGAGAGAGAGAGAGACAAGGCATACTGCATCCCCTGAGAGAGAGAGAGACAAGGCATACTGCATCCCCTGAGAGAGAGAGAGACAAGGCATACTGCATCCCCTGAGAGAGAGAGCATACTGCATCCCCTGAGAGAGAGAGAGACAAGGCATACTGCATCCCCTGAGAGAGAGAGCATACTGGATCCCCTGAGAGAGAGAGAGACAAGGCATACTGCATCCCATGAGAGAGAGAGCATACTGGATCCCCTGAGAGAGAGAGAGACAAGGCATACTGCATCCCCTGAGAGAGAGAGCATACTGGATCCCCTGAGAGAGAGAGCATACTGGATCCCCTGAGAGAGAGAGAGACAAGGCATACTGCATCCCCTGAGAGAGAGAGCATACTGCATCCCCTGAGAGAGAGAGAGACAAGGCATACTGCATCCCCTGAGAGAGAGAGCATACTGGATCCCCTGAGAGAGAGACAAGGCATACTGCATCCCCTGAGAGAGAGCGAGACAAGGCATACTGCATCCCCTGAGAGAGAGAGAGACAAGGCATACTGCATCCCCTGAGAGAGAGAGAGACAAGGCATACTGCATCCCCTGAGAGAGAGAGACAAGGCATACTGCATCCCCTGAGAGAGAGAGACAAGGCATACTGCATCCCCTGAGAGAGAGAGACAAGGCATACTGCATCCCCTGAGAGAGAGACAAGGCATACTGCATCCCCTGAGAGAGAGACAAGGCATACTGCATCCCCTGAGAGAGAGAGACAAGGCATACTGCATCCCCTGAGAGAGAGAGACAAGGCATACTGCATCCCCTGAGAGAGAGAGTATTCTGCATCCCCTGAGAGAGAGAGACAAGGCATACTGCATCCCCTGAGAGAGAGAGCATTCTGCATCCCCTGAGAGAGAGAGACAAGGCATACTGCATCCCCTGAGAGAGAGAGACAAGGCATACTGCATCCCCTGAGAGAGAGAGACAAGGCATACTGCATCCCCTGAGAGAGAGAGAGACAAGGCATACTGCATCCCCTGAGAGAGAGAGACAATGCATACTGCATCCCCTGAGAGAGAGAGACAAGGCATACTGCATCCCCTGAGAGAGAGAGACAAGGCATTCTGCATCCCCTGAGAGAGAGAGACAAGGCATACTGCATCCCCTGAGAGAGAGAGACAAGGCATACTGCATCCCCTGAGAGAGAGAGAGACAAGACATACTGCATCCCCTGAGAGAGAGAGACAAGGCATACTGCATCCCCTGAGAGAGAGAGAGACAAGACATACTGCATCCCCTGAGAGAGAGAGACAAGGCATACTGCATCCCCTGAGAGAGAGAGACAAGGCATACTGCATCCCCTGAGAGAGAGAGACAAGGCATCCTGCATCCCCTGAGAGAGAGAGACAATGCATACTGCATCCCCTGAGAGAGAGAGACAAGGCATACTGCATCCCCTGAGAGAGAGAGACAAGGCATACTGCATCCCCTGAGAGAGAGAGACAAGGCATACTGCATCCCCTGAGAGAGAGAGACAAGGCATACTGCATCCCCCGAGAGAGAGAGCATACTGCATCCCCTGAGAGAGAGACAAGGCATACTGCATCCCCTGAGAGAGAGACAAGGCATACTGCATCCCCTGAGAGAGAGAGACAAGGCATACTGCATCCCCTGAGAGAGAGAGACAAGGCATACTGCATCCCCTGAGAGAGAGAGTATTCTGCATCCCCTGAGAGAGAGAGACAAGGCATACTGCATCCCCTGAGAGAGAGAGCATTCTGCATCCCCTGAGAGAGAGAGACAAGGCATACTGCATCCCCTGAGAGAGAGAGACAAGGCATACTGCATCCCCTGAGAGAGAGAGACAAGGCATACTGCATCCCCTGAGAGAGAGAGAGACAAGGCATACTGCATCCCCTGAGAGAGAGAGACAATGCATACTGCATCCCCTGAGAGAGAGAGACAAGGCATACTGCATCCCCTGAGAGAGAGAGACAAGGCATTCTGCATCCCCTGAGAGAGAGAGACAAGGCATACTGCATCCCCTGAGAGAGAGAGACAAGGCATACTGCATCCCCTGAGAGAGAGAGAGACAAGACATACTGCATCCCCTGAGAGAGAGAGACAAGGCATACTGCATCCCCTGAGAGAGAGAGAGACAAGACATACTGCATCCCCTGAGAGAGAGAGAGACAAGGCATACTGCATCCCCTGAGAGAGAGAGACAAGGCATACTGCATCCCCTGAGAGAGAGAGACAAGGCATACTGCATCCCCTGAGAGAGAGAGACAAGGCATCCTGCATCCCCTGAGAGAGAGAGACAATGCATACTGCATCCCCTGAGAGAGAGAGACAAGGCATACTGCATCCCCTGAGAGAGAGAGACAAGGCATACTGCATCCCCTGAGAGAGAGAGACAAGGCATACTGCATCCCCTGAGAGAGAGAGACAAGGCATACTGCATCCCCCGAGAGAGAGAGCATACTGCATCCCCTGAGAGAGAGAGACAAGCATACTGCATCCCCTGAGAGAGAGAGACAAGGCATACTGCATCCCCTGAGAGAGAGAGACAAGGCATTCTGCATCCCCTGAGAGAGAGAGACAAGGCATACTGCATCCCCTGAGAGAGAGAGAGACAAGGCATACTGCATCCCCTGAGAGAGAGAGAGACAAGGCATACTGCATCCCCTGAGAGAGAGAGAGACAAGGCATACTGCATCCCCTGAGAGAGAGAGCATACTGGATCCCCTGAGAGAGAGAGACAAGGCATTCTGCATCCCCTGAGAGAGAGAGAGACAAGGCATACTGCATCCCCTGAGAGAGAGAGAGACAAGGCATACTGCATCCCCTGAGAGAGAGAGAGACAAGGCATACTGCATCCCCTGAGAGAGAGAGCATACTGCATCCCCTGAGAGAGAGAGAGACAAGGCATACTGCATCCCCTGAGAGAGAGAGTATTCTGCATCCCCTGAGAGAGAGAGACAAGGCATACTGCATCCCCTGAGAGAGAGAGCATTCTGCATCCCCTGAGAGAGAGAGACAAGGCATACTGCATCCCCTGAGAGAGAGAGACAAGGCATACTGCATCCCCTGAGAGAGAGAGACAAGGCATACTGCATCCCCTGAGAGAGAGAGAGACAAGGCATACTGCATCCCCTGAGAGAGAGAGACAATGCATACTGCATCCCCTGAGAGAGAGAGACAAGGCATACTGCATCCCCTGAGAGAGAGAGACAAGGCATTCTGCATCCCCTGAGAGAGAGAGACAAGGCATACTGCATCCCCTGAGAGAGAGAGACAAGGCATACTGCATCCCCTGAGAGAGAGAGAGACAAGACATACTGCATCCCCTGAGAGAGAGAGACAAGGCATACTGCATCCCCTGAGAGAGAGAGAGACAAGACATACTGCATCCCCTGAGAGAGAGAGAGACAAGGCATACTGCATCCCCTGAGAGAGAGAGACAAGGCATACTGCATCCCCTGAGAGAGAGAGACAAGGCATACTGCATCCCCTGAGAGAGAGAGACAAGGCATCCTGCATCCCCTGAGAGAGAGAGACAATGCATACTGCATCCCCTGAGAGAGAGAGACAAGGCATACTGCATCCCCTGAGAGAGAGAGACAAGGCATACTGCATCCCCTGAGAGAGAGAGACAAGGCATACTGCATCCCCTGAGAGAGAGAGACAAGGCATACTGCATCCCCCGAGAGAGAGAGCATACTGCATCCCCTGAGAGAGAGAGACAAGCATACTGCATCCCCTGAGAGAGAGAGACAAGGCATACTGCATCCCCTGAGAGAGAGAGACAAGGCATTCTGCATCCCCTGAGAGAGAGAGACAAGGCATACTGCATCCCCTGAGAGAGAGAGAGAAAAGGCATA
The DNA here is from genome assembly GCF_045679555.1 of Salvelinus alpinus. Lineage (NCBI taxonomy): Eukaryota > Metazoa > Chordata > Actinopteri > Salmoniformes > Salmonidae > Salvelinus > Salvelinus alpinus. The sequence goes on along the minus strand of NC_092087.1, from coordinate 116,637,350 downwards.
CTGCATCCCCTGAGAGAGAGAGAGACAAAGCATACTGCATCCCCTGAGAGAGAGAGAGACAAGGCATACTGCATCCCCTGAGAGAGAGAGCATACTGGATCCCCTGAGAGAGAGAGAGACAAGGCATACTGCATCCCCTGAGAGAGAGAGAGAGAGACAAGGCATACTGCATCCCCTGAGAGAGAGAGAGACAAGGCATACTGCATCCCCTGAGAGAGAGAGAGACAAGGCATACTGCATCCCCTGAGAGAGAGAGCATACTGCATCCCCTGAGAGAGAGAGAGACAAGGCATACTGCATCCCCTGAGAGAGAGAGCATACTGGATCCCCTGAGAGAGAGAGAGACAAGGCATACTGCATCCCATGAGAGAGAGAGCATACTGGATCCCCTGAGAGAGAGAGAGACAAGGAATACTGCATCCCCTGAGAGAGAGAGCATACTGGATCCCCTGAGAGAGAGAGCATACTGGATCCCCTGAGAGAGAGAGAGACAAGGCATACTGCATCCCCTGAGAGAGAGAGCATACTGGATCCCCTGAGAGAGAGAGAGACAAGGCATACTGCATCCCCTGAGAGAGAGAGACAAGGCATACTGCATCCCCTGAGAGAGAGAGACAAGGCATACTGCATCCCCTGAGAGAGAGAGAGACAAGGCATACTGCATCCCCTGAGAGAGAGACAAGGCATACTGCATCCCCTGAGAGAGAGAGAGACAAGGCATACTGCATCCCCTGAGAGAGAGAGCATACTGGATCCCCTGAGAGAGAGAGACAAGGCATTCTGCATCCCCTGAGAGAGAGAGAGACAAGGCATACTGCATCCCCTGAGAGAGAGAGAGACAAGGCATACTGCATCCCCTGAGAGAGAGAGAGACAAGGCATACTGCATCCCCTGAGAGAGAGAGCATACTGCATCCCCTGAGAGAGAGAGAGACAAGGCATACTGCATCCCCTGAGAGAGAGAGCATTCTGCATCCCCTGAGAGAGAGAGACAAGGCATACTGCATCCCATGAGAGAGAGAGACAAGGCATACTGCATCCCCTGAGAGAGAGAGACAAGGCATACTGCATCCCCTGAGAGAGAGAGACAAGGCATACTGCATCCCCCGAGAGAGAGAGCATACTGCATCCCCTGAGAGAGAGAGAAAAGCATACTGCATCCCCTGAGAGAGAGAGACAAGGCATACTGCATCCCCTGAGAGAGAGAGACAAGGCATTCTGCATCCCCTGAGAGAGAGAGACAAGGCATACTGCATCCCCTGAGAGAGAGAGAGACAAGGCATACTGCATCCCCTGAGAGAGAGACAAGGCATACTGCATCCCCTGAGAGAGAGAGAGACAAGGCATACTGCATCCCCTGAGAGAGAGAGCATACTGGATCCCCTGAGAGAGAGAGACAAGGCATGCTGCATCCCCTGAGAGAGAGAGAGACAAGGCATACTGCATCCCCTGAGAGAGAGAGAGACAAGGCATACTGCATCCCCTGAGAGAGAGAGAGACAAGGCATACTGCATCCCCTGAGAGAGAGAGCATACTGCATCCCCTGAGAGAGAGAGAGACAAGGCATACTGCATCCCCTGAGAGAGAGAGTATTCTGCATCCCCTGAGAGAGAGAGACAAGGCATACTGCATCCCCTGAGAGAGAGAGCATTCTGCATCCCCTGAGAGAGAGAGACAAGGCATACTGCATCCCCTGAGAGAGAGAGACAAGGCATACTGCATCCCCTGAGAGAGAGAGACAAGGCATACTGCATCCCCTGAGAGAGAGAGAGACAAGGCATACTGCATCCCCTGAGAGAGAGAGACAATGCATACTGCATCCCCTGAGAGAGAGAGACAAGGCATACTGCATCCCCTGAGAGAGAGAGACAAGGCATTCTGCATCCCCTGAGAGAGAGAGACAAGGCATACTGCATCCCCTGAGAGAGAGAGACAAGGCATACTGCATCCCCTGAGAGAGAGAGAGACAAGGCATACTGCATCCCCTGAGAGAGAGAGACAAGGCATACTGCATCCCCTGAGAGAGAGAGACAAGGCATACTGCATCCCCTGAGAGAGAGAGACAAGGCATCCTGCATCCCCTGAGAGAGAGAGACAATGCATACTGCATCCCCTGAGAGAGAGAGACAAGGCATACTGCATCCCCTGAGAGAGAGAGACAAGGCATACTGCATCCCCTGAGAGAGAGAGACAAGGCATACTGCATCCCCTGAGAGAGAGAGACAAGGCATACTGCATCCCCCGAGAGAGAGAGCATACTGCATCCCCTGAGAGAGAGAGACAAGCATACTGCATCCCCTGAGAGAGAGAGACAAGGCATACTGCATCCCCTGAGAGAGAGAGACAAGGCATTCTGCATCCCCTGAGAGAGAGAGACAAGGCATACTGCATCCCCTGAGAGAGAGAGAGACAAGGCATACTGCATCCCCTGAGAGAGAGAGAGACAAGGCATACTGCATCCCCTGAGAGAGAGAGACAAGGCATACTGCATCCCCTGAGAGAGAGAGACAAGGCATACTGCATCCCCTGAGAGAGAGAGACAAGGCATACTGCATCCCCTGAGAGAGAGAGAGACAAGGCATACTGCATCCCCTGAGAGAGAGAGACAAGGCATACTGCATCCCCTGAGAGAGAGAGACAAGGCATCCTGCATCCCCTGAGAGAGAGAGACAATGCATACTGCATCCCCTGAGAGAGAGAGACAAGGCATACTGCATCCCCTGAGAGAGAGAGACAAGGCATACTGCATCCCCTGAGAGAGAGAGACAAGGCATACTGCATCCCCTGAGAGAGAGAGACAAGGCATACTGCATCCCCCGAGAGAGAGAGCATACTGCATCCCCTGAGACAGAGAGACAAGCATACTGCATCCCCTGAGAGAGAGAGACAAGGCATACTGCATCCCCTGAGAGAGAGAGACAAGGCATTCTGCATCCCCTGAGAGAGAGAGACAAGGCATACTGCATCCCCTGAGAGAGAGAGAGACAAGGCATACTGCATCCCCTGAGTGAGAGAGACAAGGCATACTGCATCCCCTGAGAGAGAGAGACAAGGCATACTGCATCCCCTGAGAGAGAGAGACAAGGCATCCTGCATCCCCTGAGAGAGAGAGACAATGCATACTGCATCCCCTGAGAGAGAGAGACAAGGCATACTGCATCCCCTGAGAGAGAGAGAGACAAGGCATACTGCATCCCCTGAGAGAGAGAGACAAGGCATACTGCATCCCCTGAGAGAGAGAGACAAGGCATACTGCATCCCCTGAGAGAGAGAGACAAGGCATACTGCATCCCCTGAGAGAGAGAGAGACAAGGCATACTGCATCCCCTGAGAGAGAGAGACAAGGCATACTTCATCCCCTGAGAGAGAGAGACAAGGCATACTGCATCCCCTGAGAGAGAGAGAGACAAGACATACTGCATCAACTGAGAGAGAGAGACAAGGCATACTGCATCCCCTGAGAGAGAGAGAGACAAGGCATACTGCATCCCCTGAGAGAGAGAGACAAGGCATACTGCATCCCCTGAGAGAGAGAGACAAGGCATACTGCATCCCCTGAGAGAGAGAGAGACAAGACATACTGCATCAACTGAGAGAGAGAGAGACAAGGCATACTGCATCCCCTGAGAGAGAGAGAGACAAGGCATACTGCATCCCCTGAGAGAGAGAGAGACAAGGCATACTGCATCCCCTGAGAGAGAGAGCATACTGCATCCCCTGAGAGAGAGAGAGACAAGGCATACTGCATCCCCTGAGAGAGAGAGCATACTGGATCCCCTGAGAGAGAGAGAGACAAGGCATACTGCATCCCATGAGAGAGAGAGCATACTGGATCCCCTGAGAGAGAGAGAGACAAGGCATACTGCATCCCCTGAGAGAGAGAGCATACTGGATCCCCTGAGAGAGAGAGCATACTGGATCCCCTGAGAGAGAGAGAGACAAGGCATACTGCATCCCCTGAGAGAGAGAGCATACTGGATCCCCTGAGAGAGAGAGAGACAAGGCATACTGCATCCCCTGAGAGAGAGAGCATACTGCATCCCCTGAGAGAGAGAGAGACAAGGCATACTGCATCCCCTGAGAGAGAGAGCATACTGGATCCCCTGAGAGAGAGACAAGGCATACTGCATCCCCTGAGAGAGAGCGAGACAAGGCATACTGCATCCCCTGAGAGAGAGAGAGACAAGGCATACTGCATCCCCTGAGAGAGAGAGAGACAAGGCATACTGCATCCCCTGAGAGAGAGAGACAAGGCATACTGCATCCCCTGAGAGAGAGAGACAAGGCATACTGCATCCCCTGAGAGAGAGAGACAAGGCATACTGCATCCCCTGAGAGAGAGACAAGGCATACTGCATCCCCTGAGAGAGAGACAAGGCATACTGCATCCCCTGAGAGAGAGAGACAAGGCATACTGCATCCCCTGAGAGAGGGAGCATTCTGCATCCCCTGAGAGAGAGAGACAAGGCATACTGCATCCCCTGAGAGAGAGAGACAAGGCATACTGCATCCCCTGAGAGAGAGAGACAAGGCATACTGCATCCCCTGAGAGAGAGAGAGACAAGGCATACTGCATCCCCTGAGAGAGAGAGACAATGCATACTGCATCCCCTGAGAGAGAGAGACAAGGCATACTGCATCCCCTGAGAGAGAGAGACAAGGCATTCTGCATCCCCTGAGAGAGAGAGACAAGGCATACTGCATCCCCTGAGAGAGAGAGCATTCTGCATCCCCTGAGAGAGAGAGACAAGGCATACTGCATCCCCTGAGAGAGAGAGACAAGGCATACTGCATCCCCTGAGAGAGAGAGACAAGGCATACTGCATCCCCTGAGAGAGAGACAAGGCATACTGCATCCCCTGAGAGAGAGACAGACAAGGCATACTGCATCCCCTGAGAGAGAGAGACAAGGCATACTGCATCCCCTGAGAGAGAGAGACAAGGCATACTGCATCCCCTGAGAGAGAGAGAGACAAGACATACTGCATCCCCTGAGAGAGAGAGACAAGGCATACTGCATCCCCTGAGAGAGAGAGAGACAAGACATACTGCATCCCCTGAGAGAGAGAGAGACAAGGCATACTGCATCCCCTGAGAGAGAGAGACAAGGCATACTGCATCCCCTGAGAGAGAGAGACAAGGCATACTGCATCCCCTGAGAGAGAGAGACAAGGCATCCTGCATCCCCTGAGAGAGAGAGACAATGCATACTGCATCCCCTGAGAGAGAGAGACAATGCATACTGCATCCCCTGAGAGAGAGAGACAAGGCATACTGCATCCCCTGAGAGAGAGAGACAAGGCATACTGCATCCCCTGAGAGAGAGAGACAAGGCATACTGCATCCCCCGAGAGAGAGAGCATACTGCATCCCCTGAGACAGAGAGACAAGCATACTGCATCCCCTGAGAGAGAGAGACAAGGCATACTGCATCCCCTGAGAGAGAGAGACAAGGCATTCTGCATCCCCTGAGAGAGAGAGACAAGGCATACTGCATCCCCTGAGAGAGAGAGACAAGGCATACTGCATCCCCTGAGAGAGAGAGACAAGGCATACTGCATCCCCTGAGAGAGAGACAAGGCATACTGCATCCCCTGAGAGAGAGAGACAAGGCATACTGCATCCCCTGAGAGAGAGAGACAAGGCATACTGCATCCCCTGAGAGAGAGAGACAAGGCATACTGCATCCCCTGAGACAGAGAGACAAGGCATACTGCATCCCCTGAGAGAGAGAGAGACAAGGCATACTGCATCCCCTGAGTGAGAGAGACAAGGCATACTGCATCCCCTGAGAGAGAGAGACAAGGCATACTGCATCCCCTGAGAGAGAGAGACAAGACATACTGCATCCCCTGAGAGAGAGACAAGGCATACTGCATCCCCTGAGACAGAGACAAGGCATACTGCATCCCCTGAGAGAGAGAGACAAGGCATACTGCATCCCCTGAGACAGAGAGACAAGGCATACTGCATCCCCTGAGAGAGAGAGACAAGTCATACTGCATCCCCTGAGAGAGAGAGAGAAGGCATACTGCATCCCCTGAGAGAGAGAGACAAGGCATACTGCATCCCCTGAGAGAGAGAGACAAGGCATACTGCATCCCCTGAGAGAGAGAGACAAGGCATACTGCATCCCCTGAGAGAGAGAGACAAGGCATACTGCATCCCCTGAGAGAGAGAGAGACAAGGCATACTGCATCCCCTGAGAGAGAGACAGAGAAAGAGATATCCCTAAATCTACACCGTGTCTAACTATTTGACCATGGTTACTGATCAAAACCTTAGAAAAACTTTGACAAAGTACAGGCTCAGTGAGCACAGCCTTGCCATTGAGAAGGGTAGACACAGGAAAACCTGGCTCCCTGTAGAGGAAAGGCTGTGCAACCACTGCACAACAGCAGAACCTGAGACGGAGCTGCATTTCCTGACAAAATGTCAAAAATATAAAACAATTAGCTGCCAACATTGTAAATATCTAAAGTAAGCTTTGGCAATATGTACATTGTTGTGTCATGCCAATAAACCAAATTGAATCGAGACAGAGACAGAGAGAAGAGGAGAGAGAGAATTGTATTTGTCACATGTGCCGAATACAACGGGTGTAGACCTTACCGTGAAATGCTTAATTACAAGACCTTAATAAAAACTTCTTAGGGATCCGCCCCCTTTTTTTCAATTTTCACCCAAATGACCCAAATCTAACTTCCTGTAGCTCAGGACCCAAAGCAGGGACATGCTTATATAATATATATATATTCTTGATACCATTTAAAAGGAAACACTTTGAAATTTGTGGATGAATGTAAAACATTTTAAATATTTTATTTTTTATTATTTTTTATATATTAATGTAGGAGAATAATAACACAATAGATCTGCTAAAATATAATACAAATAAATATTTATTTTTTATTTTTTCTACAACCGTCTTTGAAGCAGAAAGGTTCCCTCTGCTCCAGCCATCACTCTGGTTGTAATTCCGATGGTGTCCACACGATGGCAGCGGTGTACGTGCAAAGTTGCAGACGGATAACTTGAAGTATGAGCGAACTACATGACGTTTAGGGTGAAGTCACCCAGGTACATTTGGGCAAATCGTGAAGGAGACATTTACATTTATATTTCATTTTTACTGCAAGAATATCTGCTCAAACATCAGCATGGTATTTTTTCATTGTAATAGCTACTGTAAATTGGACTGTGCTTTAACAAGAATTTAATTTTCTTGTTGTCTTATTGTTTCTCTAAAATCTGTGATCGTGACACAAGGAGCTGCTTGATTTACAACTGTCCCTGTTGACGGGACGCCGATCCCTGATTACATTGTAACCTACAACGCAGCTCAAGAAATAGAGTTAGGAAAATATTTACTAAATATACGTCTCCTAGGCGATAACACAATAAAATAACAATAACGAGGCTATATACAGGGGGTACCGGTACCAAGTCACCCTCTATTACCCTCCTGCCCCAGTCTCTCTCCTAGGTGGTGACTATTACCCTCCTGCCCCAGTCTCTCTCCTAGGTGGTGACTATTACCCTCCTGCCCCAGTCTCTCTCCTAGGTGGTGACTATTACCCTCTATTACCCTCCTGCCCCAGTCTCTCTCCTAGGTGGTGACTATTACCCTCTATTACCCTCCTGCCCCAGTCTCTCTCCTAGGTGGTGACTATTACCCTCCTGCCCCAGTCTCTCTCCTAGGTGGTGACTATTACCCTCCTGCCCCAGTCTCTCTCCTAGGTGGTGACTACTACCCTCTATTACCCTCCTGCCCCAGTCTCTCTCCTAGGTGGTGACTATTACCCTCTATTACCCTCCTGCCCCAGTCTCTCTCCTAGGTGGTGACTATTACCCTCCTGCCCCAGTCTCTCTCCTAGGTGGTGACTATTACCCTCCTGCCCCAGTCTCTCTCCTAGGTGGTGACTACTACCCTCTATTACCCTCCTGCCCCAGTCTCTCTCCTAGGTGGTGACTATTACCCTCTATTACCCTCCTGCCCCAGTCTCTCTCCTAGGTGGTGACTATTACCCTCTATTACCCTCCTGCCCCAGTCTCTCTCCTAGGTGGTGACTATTACCCTCTATTACCCTCCTGCCCCAGTCTCTCTCCTAGGTGGTGACTATTACCCTCTATTACCCTCCTGCCCCAGTCTCTCTCCTAGGTGGTGACTATTACCCTCTATTACCCTCCTGCCCCAGTCTCTCTCCTAGGTGGTGACTATTACCCTCTATTACCCTCCTGCCCCAGTCTCTCTCCTAGGTGGTGACTATTACCCTCTATTACCCTCCTGCCCCAGTCTCTCTCCTAGGTGGTGACTATTACCCTCCTGCCCCAGTCTCTCTCCTAGGTGGTGACTATTACCCTCCTGCCCCAGTCTCTCTCCTAGGTGGTGACTATTACCCTCCTGCCCCAGTCTCTCTCCTAGGTGGTGACTATTACCCTCCTGCCCCAGTCTCTCTCCTAGGTGGTGACTACTACCCTCTATTACCCTCCTGCCCCAGTCTCTCTCCTAGGTGGTGACTATTACCCTCCTGCCCCAGTCTCTCTCCTAGGTGGTGACTATTACCCTCTATTACCCTCCTGCCCCAGTCTCTCTCCTAGGTGGTGACTATTACCCTCTATTACCCTCCTGCCCCAGTCTCTCTCCTAGGTGGTGACTACTACCCTCTATTACCCTCCTGCCCCAGTCTCTCTCCTAGGTGGTGACTATTACCCTCTATTACCCTCCTGCCCCAGTCTCTCTCCTAGGTGGTAACTATTACCCTCTATTACCCTCCTGCCCCAGTCTCTCTCCTAGGTGGTGACTACTACCCTCTATTACCCTCCTGCCCCAGTCTCTCTCCTAGGTGGTGACTATTACCCTCTATTACCCTCCTGCCCCAGTCTCTCTCCTAGGTGGTGACTACTACCCTCTATTACCCTCCTGCCCCAGTCTCTCTCCTAGGTGGTGACTACTACCCTCTATTACCCTCCTGCCCCAGTCTCTCTCCTAGGTGGTGACTATTACCCTTCTGCCCCAGTCTCTCTCCTAGGTGGTGACTATTACCCTCTATTACCCTCCTGCCCCAGTCTCTCTCCTAGGTGGTAACTATTACCCTCTATTACCCTCCTGCCCCAGTCTCTCTCCTAGGTGGTAACTATTACCCTCTATTACCCTCCTGCCCCAGTCTCTCTCCTAGGTGGTGACTATTACCCTCTATTACCCTCCTGCCCCAGTCTCTCTCCTAGGTGGTGACTATTACCCTCTATTACCCTCCTGCCCCAGTCTCTCTCCTAGGTGGTGACTATTACCCTTCTGCCCCAGTCTCTCTCCTAGGTGGTGACTATTACCCTCTATTACCCTCCTGCCCCAGTCTCTCTCCTAGGTGGTAACTATTACCCTCTATTACCCTCCTGCCCCAGTCTCTCTCCTAGGTGGTAACTATTACCCTCTATTACCCTCCTGCCCCAGTCTCTCTCCTAGGTGGTGACTATTACCCTCTATTACCCTCCTGCCCCAGTCTCTCTCCTAGGTGGTGACTACTACCCTCTATTACCCTCCTGCCCCAGTCTCTCTCCTAGGTGGTGACTATTACCCTCTATTACCCTCCTGCCCCAGTCTCTCTCCTAAACATCAGCATGTCATCAATCAACCAATCGGCGACAGATTAACATGTATGAACATAAACAATGCTATCGGGAGGGTCGTTGAAGCCTCCACAAACCCGGTCTGCCCCGTTGTTTTACCGACTGTGTTCAGAGAGACTCGCTGTGATGGCTGGTTCTTTCTACTGTATCGGTAGACGGATGCTTTTTTTGTCTCGTGCGCTCCCTGGATGTACAGTAAGCCTGTGCGCGAGGGGAGGGGCGGTCGGTCGGTCGGTCACGTGGTCCTGCCTTTTCACCGGGTGCGGCTGAACTCGGGTTTGTGACTCGCGCTGTTAGGCTTTTCAGAGCGGAGCTGGTTCGGGGATGCAGGAGAACACTCTCCGTTACCGGCTGGCTGAATGACCGTATGTTTTGGTTCGAAAGTTCTCTCTCTGTTCTCTCTGAGACTGCGGTGTGTTTTGAGACAACGTGACTCGTGAGGATTTCCCCCCGTTGGATATTGGGATTTTAACTGGAGCGAGAAGAAGAGAAGCACTGGCTGGATAACGGATAACGGATATTACCGGGGAAACAGAAGCACGCAGATGGAATACCACGGTTTGAGGAGTTTAGGGAGCTCGACACACCGGGAGTGAAGCTCTCCTTGCGGATGGACTCTCCTCTAAACGGCTCTCTCCGGTAACTAACTAACTAACGACTATAACGTTACTCCGTTCTCTCCTTTTCTCTTTATTTACCCCTCCATCTCTCTCTCTCTCTCTCTCTCTTTATTTCCCATTCGTCTCTCTCTCTCTCTCTCTCTCTCTCTCTCTCTCTCTTCCCATCCGTCTCTCTCTCTCTCTCTCTTCCCATCCGTCTCTCTCTCTCTCTCTTTATCTTCCCATCCGTCTCTCTCTTTCTCTCTCTCTCTCTCTCTCTCTCTCTCTCTCTCTCTCTCTCTCTCTCTCTCTCTCTCTCTCTCTCTCTCTCTCTCTCTCTCTCTCTCTCTCTCTCTCTCTCTTTATCTACCCCTCCTCTCTCCTTCTTTATAATCTCTCTCTCTTCTCTGTCTCTTGACAGATGTGTCCCACTGTAACGTTACTTGCTGTTTCTTTTATGATGTGCAGTTGAAGTCGGAAGTTTACAGACACTTAGGTTGGCGTCATTAAAACACGTTTTTCAACCACTCCACACATTTCTTGTTAACAAACTATAGTTTTGGCAAGTCTGTTAGGACATCTACTTTGGGTATGACACAAGTAATGTTTCCAATAATTTTTTACAGACGGATTATTTCACTTATAATTCACTGTATCACAATTCCATTGCGTCAGAAGTTTACATACACTAAGTTGACTGTGCCTTTAAACAGCTTGGTAAATTCCAGAAAATGATGTCATGGCTTTAGAAGCTTCTGATAGGATAATTTGAGTCAATTGGAGGTGTACCTGTGGATGTATTTCAAGGCCTACCTTCAAACTCAGTGCCTCTTCGCTTGACATCATGGGAAAATCTAAATTAATCAGCCAAGACCTCAGAAAAAATTGTAGACGTCCACAAGTCTGGTTCATCCTTGGGAGCAATTTCCAAACGCCTGAAAATACCACGTTCATCTGTACAAACAATAGTACGTAAGTATAAACACCATGGGACTACGCAGCCGTCATACCGCTCAGGAAGGAGACACGTTCTGTCTCCTAGAGATGAACGTACTTTGGTGAGAAAAGTGCAAATCAATCCCAGAACAACAGCAAAGGACCTTGTGAAGATGCTGGAGGAAACGGGTACAAAAATATGAGAATGAATGAGCCAAAATTCACCCAACTTATTGTGGGAAGCTGGTGGAAGGCTACCCGAAACGTTTGACCCAAGTTAAACAATTTAAAGGAAATGCTACCGAATACTAATTGAGTGAACTAGTAAACTACTGACCCACTGGGAATGTGATGAAAGAAATAAAAGCTGAAATAAATCATTCTCTCTACCATTATTCGGACATTTCACATTCTTAAAATAAAGTGGTGATCCTAACTGACCTAAAACAGGGAATTTCTACTAGGATTAAATGTCAGGAATTGTGAAACACTGAGTTTAAATGTATTTGGCTAAGGTGTATGTAAACTTCCAACTTCAACTGTATATACTCTCTGTGTTTTAGCCTGTATGTGTGTGTTACGATATACGTGACGATGGGTGTCTGAGTTTGTGTGTGGGACTGTGTTCTAGAATAGTAGTCATTATCGGTCTAAAGTTGTACCTCATTACCTCACCTCTCACAGTAGAATAATAGTCATCGCTTTACCTCACCTCTCTCAGTAGAATAATAGTCATCTCTTTACCTCACCTCTCTCAGTAGAATAATAGTCATCTCTTTACCTCACCTCTCTCAGTAGAATAATAGTCATCTCTTTACCTCACCTCTCTCAGTAGAATAATAGTCATCTCTTTACCTCACCTCTCTCAGTAGAATACTAGTCATCTCTTTACCTCACCTCTCACCTCTCTCAGTAGAATAATAGTCATCTCTTTACCTCACCTCTCTCAGTAGAATAATAGTCATCTCTTTACCTCACCTCTCTCAGTAGAATAATAGTCATCTCTTTACCTCACCTCTCTCAGTAGAATAATAGTCATCTCTTTACCTCACCCCTCTCAGTAGAATAATAGTCATCTCTTTACCTCACCTCTCTCAGTAGAATAATAGTCATCTCTTTACCTCACCTCTCTCAGTAGAATAATAGTCATCTCTTTACCTCACCTCTCTCAGTAGAATAATAGTAATCTCTTTCCCTCACCTCTCTCAGTAGAATACTAGTCATCTCTTTACCTCACCTCTCACCTCTCTCAGTAGAATAATAGTCATCTCTTTACCTCACCTCTCTCAGTAGAATAATAGTCATCTCTTTACCTCACCTCTCTCAGTAGAATAATAGTCATCTCTTTACCTCACCTCTCTCAGTAGAATAATAGTAATCTCTTTCCCTCACCTCTCTCAGTAGAATACTAGTCATCTCTTTACCTCACCTCTCACCTCTCTCAGTAGAATAATAGTCATCTCTTTACCTCACCTCTCTCAGTAGAATAATAGTCATCTCTTTCCCTCACCTCTCTCAGTAGAATAATAGTCATCTCTTTACCTCACCTCTCTCAGTATAATAATAGTCATCTCTTTACCTCACCTCTCTCAGTAGAATAATAGTCACCTCTTTACCTCACCTCTCACAGTAGAATAATAGTCACCTCTTTACCTCACCTCTCACAGTAGAATAATAGTCACCTCTTTACCTCACCTCTCTCAGTAGAATAATAGTCACCTCTTTACCTCACCTCTCTCAGTAGAATAATAGTCACCTCTTTACCTCACCTCTCACAGTAGAATAATAGTCACCTCTTTACCTCACCTCTCTCAGTAGAATAATAGTCACCTCTTTACCTCACCTCTCACAGTAGAATAATAGACATCTCTTTACCTCACCTCTCACAGTCTGGAATATTTCCAGTCTTCAGGTTCATGTGATATACATGTTCATTATGCTTCATTTGTTGACATGTTTGTCTTTGGCCCAGTTTTGTGTTGTGTGTGTTATATAATCCATATGGGATGTCTGTTCAAACCAGCTAGACCCTCATCAGTTAAAACTTTTTAAGGCATAATATAAGAATAATACTTTGAATTTATGGTAATTATGATAATAAATAATAATAATATTTTTATTGTAAGCGCTGTTTTGAAAAGATTCACCCTGTTTTTGTGGGATAGAATTTTGGCCTGCCTGATGACATCACCAAGTGGTAAATTAGTTAATAGACCAATAAGAAAGACAGTTCCAAATGTCTCTGCCAATAACAGCTGGTTTTCAGTTTCCCCCTCCTCATTCCGAGACAGTCCTAGCTAAATTCTTGCTTGAGAAATTGCTATTTTTCTAATAAGCAATTTTTGTTTCTTTTTGACCCCAGTAAAGTACTTAATTGTTCCCCAGAAATGAATTGATATTGAGATTTTTTTTAAATGACTGCATTGGCCCTTTAAAAGTTTCCTCTGAAACTCACGGTCTGTAATTCTAGTGTGTCTATAACAGATGTCCATCTTCTAGTTGTGATGCTGTAACGGACAGAGCCGGTGTCTTTACCCGGCAGACCGTGACATAATGTTACTAGTTGTGGTACTGTAACGGACAGAGCCGGTGTCTTTACCCTGCAGACCGTGACATAATGTTTCTAGTTGTGATACTGTAACGGACAGAGCCGGTGTCTTTACCCTGCAGACCGTGACATAATGTTTCTAGTTGTGGTACTGTAACGGACAGAGCCGGTGTCTTTACCCTGCAGACCGTGACATAATGTTTCTAGTTGTGGTACTGTAACGGACAGAGCCGGTGTCTTTACCCTGCAGACCGTGACATAATGTTTCTAGTTGTGGTACTGTAACGGACAGAGCCGGTGTCTTTACCCTGCAGACCGTGACATAATGTTTCTAGTTGTGGTACTGTAACGGACAGAGCCGGTGTCTTTACCCGGCAGACCGTGACATAATGTTTCTAGTTGTGATGCTGTAACGGACAGAGCCGGTGTCTTTACCCGGCAGACCGTGACATAATGTTACTAGTTGTGGTGCTGTAACGGACAGAGCCGGTGTCTTTACCCTGCAGACCGTGACATAATGTTACTAGTTGTGGTACTGTAACGGACAGAGCCGGTGTCTTTACCCGGCAGACCGTGACATAATGTTACTAGTTGTGGTACTGTAACGGACAGAGCCGGTGTCTTTACCCTGCAGACCGTGACATAATGTTTCTAGTTGTGGTACTGTAACGGACAGAGCCGGTGTCTTTACCCGGCAGACCGTGACATAATGTTTCTAGTTGTGATGCTGTAACGGACAGAGCCGGTGTCTTTACCCGGCAGACCGTGACATAATGTTTCTAGTGGTGGTGCTGTAACGGACAGAGCCGGTGTCTTTACCCGGCAGACCGTGACATAATGTTACTAGTTGTGGTGCTGTAACGGACAGAGCCGGTGTCTTTACCCGGCAGACCGTGACATAATGTTTCTAGTTGTGGTACTGTAACGGACAGAGCCGGTGTCTTTACCCTGCAGACCGTGACATAATGTTTCTAGTTGTGGTACTGTAACGGACAGAGCCGGTGTCTTTACCCGGCAGACCGTGACATAATGTTTCTAGTTGTGATGCTGTAACGGACAGAGCCGGTGTCTTTACCCGGCAGACCGTGACATAATGTTTCTAGTGGTGGTGCTGTAACGGACAGAGCCGGTGTCTTTACCCGGCAGACCGTGACATAATGTTACTAGTTGTGGTGCTGTAACGGACAGAGCCGGTGTCTTTACCCTGCAGACCGTGACATAATGTTTCTAGTTGTGGTACTGTAACGGACAGAGCCGGTGTCTTTACCCGGCAGACCGTGACATAATGTTTCTAGTTGTGATGCTGTAACGGACAGAGCCGGTGTCTTTACCCGGCAGACCGTGACATAATGTTTCTAGTGGTGGTGCTGTAACGGACAGAGCCGGTGTCTTTACCCGGCAGACCGTGACATAATGTTACTAGTTGTGGTGCTGTAACGGACAGAGCCGGTGTCTTTACCCGGCAGACCGTGACATAATGTTACTAGTTGTGGTGCTGTAACGGACAGAGCCGGTGTCTTTACCCTGCAGACCGTGACATAATGTTACTAGTTGTGGTACTGTAACGGACAGAGCCGGTGTCTTTACCCGGCAGACCGTGACATAATGTTACTAGTTGTGGTACTGTAACGGACAGAGCCGGTGTCTTTACCCTGCAGACCGTGACATAATGTTTCTAGTTGTGGTACTGTAACGGACAGAGCCGGTGTCTTTACCCGGCAGACCGTGACATAATGTTTCTAGTTGTGATGCTGTAACGGACAGAGCCGGTGTCTTTACCCGGCAGACCGTGACATAATGTTTCTAGTGGTGGTGCTGTAACGGACAGAGCCGGTGTCTTTACCCGGCAGACCGTGACATAATGTTACTAGTTGTGGTGCTGTAACGGACAGAGCCGGTGTCTTTACCCGGCAGACCGTGACATAATGTTTCTAGTTGTGATGCTGTAACGGACAGAGCCGGTGTCTTTACCCGGCAGACCGTGACATAATGTTTCTAGTTGTGATACTGTAACGGACAGAGCCGGTGTCTTTACCCGGCAGACTGTGACATAATGTTACTAGTTGTGGTACTGTAACGGACAGAGCCGGTGTCTTTACCCGGCAGACCGTGACATAATGTTTCTAGTTGTGGTACTGTAACGGACAGAGCCGGTGTCTTTACCCGGCAGACCGTGACATAATGTTACTAGTTGTGGTGCTGTAACGGACAGAGCCGGTGTCTTTAACAGACCGTGACATAATGTTACTAGTTGTGATACTGTAACGGACAGAGCCGGTGTCTTTACCCGGCAGACTGTGACATAATGTTACTAGTTGTGGTGCTGTAACGGACAGAGCCGGTGTCTTTACCCGGCAGACCGTGACATAATGTTTCTAGTTGTGGTACTGTAACGGACAGAGCCGGTGTCTTTACCCGGCAGACCGTGACATAATGTTTCTAGTTGTGATGCTGTAACGGACAGAGCCGGTGTCTTTACCCGGCAGACCGTGACATAATGTTTCTAGTTGTGGTACTGTAACTGACAGAGCCGGTGTCTTTACCCGGCAGACCGTGACATAATGTTTCTAGTTGTGATACTGTAACGGACAGAGCCGGTGTCTTTACCCGGCAGACCGTGACATAATGTTTCTAGTTGTGATACTGTAACGGACAGAGCCGGTGTCTTTACCCGGCAGACTGTGACATAATGTTACTAGTTGTGGTACTGTAACGGACAGAGCCGGTGTCTTTACCCGGCAGACCGTGACATAATGTTTCTAGTTGTGATACTGTAACGGACAGAGCCGGTGTCTTTACCCGGCAGACTGTGACATAATGTTACTAGTTGTGATGCTGTAACGGACAGAGCCGGTGTCTTTACCCGGCAGACTGTGACATAATGTTACTAGTTGTGGTACTGTAACGGACAGAGCCGGTGTCTTTACCCGGCAGACCGTGACATAATGTTTCTAGTTGTGATGCTGTAACGGACAGAGCCGGTGTCTTTACCCGGCAGACCGTGACATAATGTTTCTAGTTGTGGTGCTGTAACGGACAGAGCCGGTGTCTTTACCCGGCAGACCGTGACATAATGTTTCTAGTTGTGATACTGTAACGGACAGAGCCGGTGTCTTTACCCGGCAGACCGTGACATAATGTTTCTAGTTGTGATACTGTAACGGACAGAGCCGGTGTCTTTACCCGGCAGACCGTGACATAATGTTACTAGTTGTGATGCTGTAACGTAAATACTTAATTGTAATTACCGGGTGGATTAACGGAGGTTTTACCTTTTCCCGTTTACCGGTGGGTTTGTCTGTCTACAGGTTCAGTCATGACTGACGGGGAGGAGAGAGAACCGGAGGAAGAGGAGGAGAAGGAGGAAGAGGAGAAGGAAAGGGTGAGGGTCCCTATACCGGGAGGGTCTGAGGGTCGGGGAGAGACTGGTGAGGAAGAGGAGCTCCCGTACCCTTCTCTCTACCCCGTGGTTCTGTTTCGTCTCTCCCAGACCTCCCCACCTCGCTGCTGGTGCCTCAAGGCTGTCTGCCACCCATATCCTTTATACTGGTGGACACACACACACACACACACACACACACACACACACACACACACACACACACACACACACACACACACACACACACACACACACACCACACACACCACACACCACACACCACACACACCACACACCACACACACACACACACACACACACACACACATACACACACACACACACACACACACACACACACACACACACACACACACACACACACACACACACACACACCACACACACACCACACACACACACACACACACACCACACACCACACACCACACACACACACACACATACACACACCACACACCACACACCACACACCACACACACACACACACACACACACACACACACACACACACACACACACACACACCACACACACCACACACACACACACACACACACACACACACACACACACACACACACACACTGATACTGCTTTTCAGTGTGTTCCCAAGTTATATTTCTGATGTTTATGATGATGTCTGGTTGTTTAGTAGGATCTGATTGTCTTTATCAGACCAGAGGTCTGGTTGTTTAGTGGGATCTGATTGTCTTTATCAGACCAGAGGTCTGGTTGTTTAGTAGGATCTGATTGTCTTTATCAGTCCAGAGGTCTGGTTGTTTAGTGGGATCTGATTGTCTTTATCAGACCAGAGGTCTGGTTGTTTAGTAGGATCTGATTGTCTTTATCAGTCCAGAGGTCTGGTTGTTTAGTAGGATCTGATTGTCTTTATCAGACCAGAGGTCTGGTTGTTTAGTAGGATCTGATTGTCTTTATCAGACCAGAGGTCTGGTTGTTTAGTAGGATCTGATTGTCTTTATCAGTCCAGAGGTCTGGTTGTTTAGTGGGATCTGATTGTCTTTATCAGACCAGAGGTCTGGTTGTTTAGTAGGATCTGATTGTCTTTATCAGTCCAGAGGTCTGGTTGTTTAGTGGGATCTGATTGTCTTTATCAGACCAGAGGTCTGGTTGTTTAGTGGGATCTGATTGTCTTTATCAGACCAGAGGTCTGGTTGTTTAGTAGGATCTGATTGTCTTTATCAGTCCAGAGGTCTGGTTGTTTAGTGGGATCTGATTGTCTTTATCAGTCCAGAGGTCTGGTTGTTTAGTAGGATCTGATTGTCTTTATCAGTCCAGAGGTCTGGTTGTTTAGTGGGATCTGATTGTCTTTATCAGTCCAGAGGTCTGGTTGTATAGTAGGATCTGATTGTCTTTATCAGTACAGAGGTCTGGTTGTTTAGTGGGATCTGATTGTCTTTATCAGTCCAGAGGTCTGGTTGTTTAGTAGGATCTGATTGTCTTTATCAGTCCAGAGGTCTGGTTGTTTAGTAGGATCTGATTGTCTTTATCAGTCCAGAGGGGTGTGATGTCTGGTTGTTTAGTAGGATCTGATTGTCTTTATCAGTCCAGAGGTCTGGTTGTTTAGTGGGATCTGATTGTCTTTATCAGACCAGAGGTCTGGTTGTTTAGTAGGATCTGATTGTCTTTATCAGTCCAGAGGTCTGGTTGTTTAGTGGGATCTGATTGTCTTTATCAGACCAGAGGGGTGTGATGTCTGGATGTTTAGTGGGATCTGATTGTCTTTATCAGACCAGAGGGGTTGTGATGTCTGGTTGTTTAGTAGGATCTGATTGTCTTTATCAGACCAGAGGTCTGGTTGTTTAGTAGGATCTGATTGTCTTTATCAGAACAGAGGGGTGTGATGTCTGGTTGTTTAGTAGGATCTGATTGTCTTTATCAGACCAGAGGGGTGTGATGTCTGGATGTTTAGTGGGATCTGATTGTCTTTATCAGACCAGAGGGGTTGTGATGTCTGGTTGTTTAGTAGGATCTGATTGTCTTTATCAGACCAGAGGGGTGTGATGTCTGGTTGTTTAGTAGGATCTGATTGTCTTTATCAGACCAGAGGGGTGTGATGTCTGGTTGTTTAGTAGGATCTGATTGTCTTTATCAGACCAGAGGTCTGGTTGTTTAGTAGGATCTGATTGTCTTTATCAGTCCAGATGGGTGTGATGTCTGGTTGTTTAGTAGGATCTGATTGTCTTTATCAGACCAGAGGGGTGTGATGTCTGGTTGTTTAGTAGGATCTGATTGTCTTTATCAGACCAGAGGGGGTGTGATGTCTGGTTGTTTAGTAGGATCTGATTGTCTTTATCAGACCAGAGGTCTGGTTGTTTAGTAGGATCTGATTGTCTTTATCAGACCAGAGGGGTGTGATGTC
>NC_092087.1:116602854-116607854 GCF_045679555.1 Salvelinus alpinus | reverse complement strand
GAGAGAGACGGAGAAAGGGAGAGAGAGAGAGACAAACACCATTGTAAATACAACCCATATTTATGTTAACTTGTGTGCTTTAACCATTTATACATTGCTACAACACTGTATATATATAATATGACATTTGTAATGTCTTTATTGCTTTGAAACTTCTGTATGTGTAATGTTTACTGTTAATTTTTAATTTTTATTGTTTATTTCACTTTTGTATATTATCTACCTCACTTGCTTTGGCAATGTTAACAATCAATCAATCAATCAATTTTATTTTATATAGCCCTTCGTACATCAGCTAATATCTCGAAGTGCTGTACAGACACCCAGCCTAAAACCCCAAACAGCTAGTAATGCAGGTGTAGAAGCACGGTGGCTAGGAAAAACTCCCTAGAAAGGCCAAAACCTAGGAAGAAACCTAGAGAGGAACCAGGCTATGAGGGGTGGCCAGTCCTCTTCTGGCTGTGCCGGGTGGAGATTATAACAGAACTATGCCAAGATGTTCAAAAATGTTCATAAGTGACAAGCATGGTCAAATAATAATCATGAATAATTTTCAGTTGGCTTTTCATAGCCGATCATCAAGAGTTGAAAAACAACAGGTCTGGGACAGGTGGCGGTTCCATAACCGCAGGCAGAACAGCTGAAACTGGAATAGCAGCAAGGCCAGGCGGACTGGGGACAGCAAGGAGTCACCACGGGCGGCAGTCCCGACGCATGGTCCTAGGGCCCAGGTCCTCCGAGAGAAAGAAAGAGAGAAGGAGAAAATTAGAGAGAGCCAAGATTTTCAAAATTTCCATAAATGACAAGCATGGTCAAATAATAATCAGGAATAAATCTGTTGGCTTTTCATAGCCGATCATTAAGAGTTGAAAACAGCAGGTCTGGGACAGGTAGGGGTTCCATGACCGCAGGCAGAACAGTTGAAACTGGAATAGCAGCAAGGCCAGGCGGACTGGGGACAGCAAGGAGTCACCACGGCCGGTAGTCCCGACGTATGGTCCTAGGGCTCAGGTCCTCCGAGAGAAAGAAAGAGAGAAGGAGAAAATTAGAGAGAGCCAAGATTTTCAAAATGTTCATAAATGACAAGCATGGTCAAATAATAATCAGGAATAAATCTCAGTTGGCTTTTCATAGCCGATCATTAAGAGTTGAAAACAGCAGGTCTGGGACAGGTAGGGGTTCCGTAACCACAGGCAGAACAGTTGAAACTGGAATAGCAGCAAGGCCAGGCGGACTGGGGACAGCAAGGTGTCATCATGCCCGGTAGTCCTGACGTATGGTCCTAGGGCTCAGGTTCTCAGAGAGAAAGAGAGAACGAGAGAATTAGAGAGAGCATACTTAAATTCACACAGGACACTGGATAAGACAGGAGAAGTACTCCAGGTAACCAACTGACCCTAGCCCCCCGACACAAACTACTGCAGCATAAATACTGGAGGCTGAGACAGGAGCGGTCAGGAGACACTGTGGCCCCATCCGAAGAAACCCCCGGACAGGGCCAAATAGGAAGGATATAACCCCACCCACTTTGCCAAAGCACAGCCCCCGCACCACTAGAGGGAAATCCTCAACCACCAACTTACAATCCTGAGACAAGGCCGAGTATAGCCCACAAAGGTCTCCACCACAGCACAAACCAAGGGGGGGCGCCAACCCAGACAGGAAGATCACGTCAGTAACTCAACCCACTCAAGTGACGCACCCCTCCTAGGGACGGCATGAAAGAGCACCAGCAAGCCAGTGACTCAGCCCCTGTAACAGGGTTAGAGGCAGAGAATCCCAGTGGAGAGAGGGGAACCGGCCTGGCAGAGACAGCAAGGGCGGTTCGTTGCTCCAGAGCCTTTCCGTTCACCTTCACACTCCTGGGCCAGGCTACACTCAATCATATGACCTACTGAAGAGATAAGTCTTCAGTAAAGACTTAAAGGTTGAGACCGAGTCTGCGTCTCTCACATGGGTAGGCAGACTGTTCCATAAAAATGGAGATCTATAGGAGAAAGCCCTGCCTCCCGCTGTTTGCTTAGAAATTCTAGGGACAATTAGGAGGCCTGCGTCTTGTGACCGTAGCGTACGTATTGGTATGTACGGCAGGACCAACTCGGAAAGATAGGTAGGAGCAAGCCCATGTAACGCTTTATAGGTTAACAGTAAAACCTTGAAATCAGCCCTTGCCTTAACAGGAAGCCAGTGTAGGGAAGCTAGCACTGGAGTAATATGATCAAATTTCTTGGTTCTAGTCAGGATTCTAGCAGCCGTATTTAGCACTAACTGAAGTTTATTTAGTGCTTTATCCGGGTAGCCGGAAAGTAGAGCATTGCAGTAGTCTAACCTAGAAGTAACAAATGCATGGATTAATTTTTCTGCATCATTTTTGGACAGAAAATTTCTGATTTTTGCAATGTTACGTAGATGGAAAAAAGCTGTCCTTGAAACAGTCTTGATATGTTCGTCAAAAGAGAGATCAGGGTCAAGAGTAACGCCGAGGTCCTTCACAGTTTTATTTGAGACGACTTTACAACCATCAAGATGAATTGTCAGATTTAACAGAAGATCTCTTTGTTTCTTGGGACCTAGAACAAGCATCTCTGTTTTGTCCGAGTTTAAAAGTAGAAAGTTTTCAGCCATCCACTTCCTTATGTCTGAAACACAGGCTTCTAGCGAGGGCAATTTTGGGGCTTCACCATGTTTCATTGAAATGTACAGCTGTGTGTCATCCGCATAGCAGTGAAAGTTAACATTATGTTTTCGAATAACATCCCCAAGAGGTAAAATATATAGTGAAAACAATAGTGGTCCTAAAACGGAACCTTGAGGAACACCGAAATGTACAGTTGATTTGTCAGAGGACAGACCATTCACAGAGACAAACTGATATCTTTCCGACAGGTAAGATCTAAACCAGGCCAGAACTTGTCCGTGTAGACCAATTTGGGTTTCCAGTCTCTCCAAAAGAATGTGGTGATCGATGGTGGCATGGGAAACACATGTTTCCCATGCCAATAAAGCCCATTGAATTGAGAGAGAGAGAGAGAGAGAGAGAGAGAGAGAGAGAGAGAGAGAGAGAGAGAGAGAGAGAGAGAGAGAGAGAGAGAGAGAGAGAGAGAGAGAGAAAGAGAGAGAGAGAAAGAGAGAGAGAGAGAAAGAGAGAGAGAGAGAGAGAGAGAGAGAGAGAGAGAGAGAGAGAGAGAGAGAGAGAGAGAGAGAGAGAGAGAGAGAGAGAGAGAGAGAGAGAGAGAGAGAGAGAGAGAGAGAGAGAGAGAGAGAGAGAGAGAGAGAGAGAGAGAGAGTCTATCCAAAATGGAGATGTATGGGTAAACCACTTCTCCAATCTTTTTGGCTCTATAACAAAGAATAAAGAGCAAAAACATATACATGATCAAATACAAATCCTAGAATCAACTATTAAAGACTACCAGAACCCACTGGATTCTCCAATTACCTTGAACGAGTTACAGGACAAAATAAAAACCCTCCAACCCAAAAAGGCCTGTGGTGTTGATGGTATCCTTAATGAAATGATCAAATATACAGACAACAAATTCCAATTGGCTATACTAAAACTCTTTAACATCGTCCTTAGCTCTGGCATCTTCCCCAATATTTGGAACCAAGGACTGATCACCCCAATCCACAAAAGTGGAGACAAATTTGACCCCAATAACTACCGTGGAATATGCGTCAACAGTAACCTTGGGAAAATACTCTGCATTATCATTAACAGCAGACTCGTACATTTCCTCAATGAAAACAATGTACTGATGTCAAATTGGCTTTTTACCAAATTACCGTACAACAGACCATGTATTCACCCTACACACCCTAATTGACAACCAAACAAACCAAAACAAAGGCAAAGTCTTCTCATGCTTTGTTGACTTCAAAAAAGCCTTCGACTCAATTTGGCATGAGGGTCTGCTATACAAATTGATGGAAAGTGGTGTTGGGGGTAAAACATACGACATTATAAAATCCATGTACACAAACAACAAGTGTGCGGTTAAAATTGGCAAAAAACACACACATTTCTTCACACAGGGTCGTGGGGTGAGACAGGGATGCAGCTTAAGCCCCACCCTCTTCAACATATATATCAACGAATTGGCGAGGGCACTAGAACAGTCTGCAGCACCCGGCCTCACCCTACTAGACTCTGAAGTCAAATGTCTACTGTTTGCTGATGATCTGGTGCTTCTGTCACCAACCAAGGAGGGCCTACAGCAGCACCTAGATCTTCTGCACAGATTCTGTCAGACCTGGGCCCTGACAGTAAATCTCAGTAAGACCAAAATAATGGTGTTCCAAAAAAGGTCCAGTCGCCAGGACCACAAATTCCATCTAGACACTGTTGCCCTAGAGCACACAAAAAACTATACATACCTCGGCCTAAACATCAGCGCCACAGGTAACTTCCACAAAGCTGTGAACGATCTGAGAGACAAGGCAAGAAGGGCATTCTATGCCATCAAAAGGAACATAAATTTCAACATACCAATTAGGATCTGGCTAAAAATACTTGAATCAGTCATAGAGCCCATTGCCCTTTATGGTTGTGAGGTCTGGGGTCCGCTCACCAACCAAGATTTCACAAAATGGGACAAACACCAAATTGAGACTCTGCATGCAGAATTCTGCAAAAATATCCTCCGTGTACAACGTAGAACACCAAATAATGCATGCAGAGCAGAATTAGGCCGATATCCACTAATTATCAAAATCCAGAAAAGAGCCGTTAAATTCTACAACCACCTAAAAGGAAGCGATTCCCAAACCTTCCATAACAAAGCCATCACCTACAGAGAGATGAACCTGGAGAAGAGTCCCCTAAGCAAGCTGGTCCTAGGGCTCTGTTCACAAACACAAACACACCCCGCAGAGCCCCAGGACAACAGCACAATTAGACCCAACCAAATCATGAGAAAACAAAAAGATAATTACTTGACACATTGGAAAGAATTAACAAAAAAACAGAGCAAACTAGAATGCTATTTGGCCCTAAACAG
>NC_092087.1:116565354-116592854 GCF_045679555.1 Salvelinus alpinus | reverse complement strand
CTCTATATGTTCCTTACCTCCTGTCTCTAGCTGGTATATATTCCCCTCTATATGTTCCTTACCTCCTGTCTCTAGCTGGTATATATTCCCCTCTATATGTTCCTTACCTCCTGTCTCTAGCTGGTATATATTCCCCTCTATATGTTCCTTACCTCCTGTCTCTAGCTGGTATATATTCCCCTCTATATGTTCCTTACCTCCTGTCTCTAGCTGGTATATATTCCCCTCTATATGTTCCTTACCTCCTGTCTCTAGCTGGTATATATTCCCCTCTATATGTTCCTTACCTCCTGTCTCTAGCTGGTATATATTCCCCTCTATATGTTCCTTACCTCCTGTCTCTATGCTGGTATATATTCCCCTCTATATGTTCCTTACCTCCTGTCTCTAGCTGGTATATATTCCCCTCTATATGTTCCTTACCTCCTGTCTCTAGCTGGTATATATTCCCCTCTATATGTTCCTTACCTCCTGTCTCTAGCTGGTATATATTCCCCTCTATATATTCCTTACCTCCTGTCTCTAGCTGGTATATATTCCCCTCTATATATTCCTTACCTCCTGTCTCTAGCTGGTATATATTCCCCTCTATATGTTCCTTACCTCCTGTCTCTAGCTGGTATATATTCCCCTCTATATGTTCCTTACCTCCTGTCTCTAGCTGGTATATATTCCCCTCTATATGTTCCTTACCTCCTGTCTCTATGCTGGTATATATTCCCCTCTATATGTTCCTTACCTCCTGTCTCTAGCTGGTATATATTCCCCTCTATATGTTCCTTACCTCCTGTCTCTAGCTGGTATATATTCCCCTCTATATGTTCCTTACCTCCTGTCTCTAGCTGGTATATATTCCCCTCTATATGTTCCTTACCTCCTGTCTCTAGCTGGTATATATTCCCCTCTATATGTTCCTTACCTCCTGTCTCTAGCTGGTATATATTCCCCTCTATATGTTCCTTACCTCCTGTCTCTAGCTGGTATATATTCCCCTCTATATGTTCCTTACCTCCTGTCTCTAGCTGGTATATATTCCCCTCTATATGTTCCTTACCTCCTGTCTCTAGCTGGTATATATTCCCCTCTATATGTTCCTTACCTCCTGTCTCTAGCTGGTATATATTCTCCTCTATATGTTCCTTACCTCCTGTCTCTAGCTGGTATATATTCCCCTCTATATGTTCCTTACCTCCTGTCTCTAGCTGGTATATATTCCCCTCTATATGTTCCTTACCTCCTGTCTCTAGCTGGTATATATTCCCCTCTATATGTTCCTTACCTCCTGTCTCTAGCTGATATATATTCCCCTCTATATGTTCCTTACCTCCTGTCTCTAGCTGGTATATATTCCCCTCTATATGTTCCTTACCTCCTGTCTCTATGCTGGTATATATTCCCCTCTATATGTTCCTTACCTCCTGTCTCTATGCTGGTATATATTCCCCTCTATATGTTCCTTATCTCCTGTCTCTAGCTGGTATATATTCCCCTCTATATGTTCCTTACCTCCTGTCTCTAGCTGGTATATATTCCCCTCTATATGTTCCTTACCTCCTGTCTCTATGCTGGTATATATTCCCCTCTATATGTTCCTTACCTCCTGTCTCTATGCTGGTATATATTCCCCTCTATATGTTCCTTACCTCCTGTCTCTAGCTGGTATATATTCCCCTCTATATGTTCCTTACCTCCTGTCTCTAGCTGGTATATATTCCCCTCTATATGTTCCTTACCTCCTGTCTCTAGCTGGTATATATTCTCCTCTATATGTTCCTTACCTCCTGTCTCTAGCTGGTATATATTCCCCTCTATATGTTCCTTACCTCCTGTCTCTAGCTGGTATATATTCCCCTCTATATGTTCCTTACCTCCTGTCTCTATGCTGGTATATATTCCCCTCTATATGTTCCTTACCTCCTGTCTCTAGCTGGTATATATTCCCCTCTATATGTTCCTTACCTCCTGTCTCTATGCTGGTATATATTCCTCTCTATATGTTCCTTACCTCCTGTCTCTAGCTGGTATATATTCCCCTCTATATGTTCCTTACCTCCTGTCCCTAGCTGGTATATATTCCCCTCTATATGTTCCTTACCTCCTGTCTCTAGCTGGTATATATTCCCCTCTATATGTTCCTTACCTCCTGTCTCTATGCTGGTATATATTCCCCTCTATATGTTCCTTACCTCCTGTCTCTAGCTGGTATATATTCCCCTCTATATGTTCCTTACCTCCTGTCTCTAGCTGGTATATATTCCCCTCTATATGTTCCTTACCTCCTGTCTCTATGCTGGTATATATTCCCCTCTATATGTTCCTTACCTCCTGTCTCTAGCTGGTATATATTCCCCTCTATATGTTCCTTACCTCCTGTCTCTAGCTGGTATATATTCCCCTCTATATGTTCCTTACCTCCTGTCTCTAGCTGGTATATATTCCCCTCTATATGTTCCTTACCTCCTGTCTCTATGCTGGTATATATTCCCCTCTATATGTTCCTTACCTCCTGTCTCTAGCTGGTATATATTCCCCTCTATATGTTCCTTACCTCCTGTCTCTAGCTGGTATATATTCCCATCTATATGTTCCTTAACTCCTGTCTCTAGCTGGTATATATTCCCCTCTATATGTTCCTTACCTCCTGTCTCTAGCTGGTATATATTCCCCTCTATATGTTCCTTACCTCCTGTCTCTAGCTGGTATATATTCCCCTCTATATGTTCCTTACCTCCTGTCTCTAGCTGGTATATATTCCCCTCTATATGTTCCTTACCTCCTGTCTCTAGCTGGTATATATTCCCCTCTATATGTTCCTTACCTCCTGTCTCTAGCTGGTATATATTCCCCTCTATATGTTCCTTACCTCCTGTCTCTAGCTGGTATATATTCCCCTCTATATGTTCCTTACCTCCTGTCTCTATGCTGGTATATATTCCCCTCTATATGTTCCTTACCTCCTGTCTCTAGCTGGTATATATTCCCCTCTATATGTTCCTTACCTCCTGTCTCTAGCTGGTATATATTCCCCTCTATATGTTCCTTACCTCCTGTCTCTATGCTGGTATATATTCCCCTCTATATGTTCCTTACCTCCTGTCTCTAGCTGGTATATATTCCCCTCTATATGTTCCTTACCTCCTGTCTCTAGCTGGTATATATTCCCCTCTATATGTTCCTTACCTCCTGTCTCTAGCTGGTATATATTCCCCTCTATATGTTCCTTACCTCCTGTCTCTATGCTGGTATATATTCCCCTCTATATGTTCCTAACCTCCTGTCTCTATGCTGGTATATATTCCCCTCTATATGTTCCTTACCTCCTGTCTCTAGCTGGTATATATTCCCCTCTATATGTTCCTTACCTCCTGTCTCTAGCTGGTATATATTCCCCTCTATATGTTCCTTACCTCCTGTCTCTAGCTGGTATATATTCCCCTCTATATGTTCCTTACCTCCTGTCTCTAGCTGGTATATATTCCCCTCTATATGTTCCTTACCTCCTGTCTCTATGCTGGTATATATTCCCCTCTATATGTTCCTTACCTCCTGTCTCTAGCTGGTATATATTCCCCTCTATATGTTCCTTACCTCCTGTCTCTAGCTGGTATATATTCCCCTCTATATGTTCCTTACCTCCTGTCTCTAGCTGGTATATATTCCCCTCTATATGTTCCTTACCTCCTGTCTCTAGCTGGTATATATTCCCCTCTATATGTTCCTAACCTCCTGTCTCTATGCTGGTATATATTCCCCTCTATATGTTCCTTACCTCCTGTCTCTATGCTGGTATATATTCCCCTCTATATGTTCCTTACCTCCTGTCTCTAGCTGGTATATATTCCCCTCTATATGTTCCTTACCTCCTGTCTCTAGCTGGTATATATTCCCCTCTATATGTTCCTTACCTCCTGTCTCTAGCTGGTATATATTCCCCTCTATATGTTCCTTACCTCCTGTCTCTAGCTGGTATATATTCCCCTCTATATGTTCCTTACCTCCTGTCTCTAGCTGGTATATATTCCCCTCTATATGTTCCTTACCTCCTGTCTCTAGCTGGTATATATTCCCCTCTATATGTTCCTTACCTCCTGTCTCTAGCTGGTATATATTCCCCTCTATATGTTCCTTACCTCCTGTCTCTAGCTGGTATATATTCCCCTCTATATGTTCCTAACCTCCTGTCTCTAGCTGGTATATATTCCCCTCTATATGTTCCTTACCTCCTGTCTCTAGCTGGTATATATTCCCCTCTATATGTTCCTTACCTCCTGTCTCTAGCTGGTATATATTCCCCTCTATATGTTCCTTACCTCCTGTCTCTAGCCGGTATATATTCCCCTCTATATGTTCCTTACCTCCTGTCTCTAGCTGGTATATATTCCCCTCTATATGTTCCTAACCTCCTGTCTCTAGCTGGTATATATTCCCCTCTATATGTTCCTTACCTCCTGTCTCTAGCTGGTATATATTCCCCTCTATATGTTCCTTACCTCCTGTCTCTAGCTGGTATATATTCCCCTCTATATGTTCCTTACCTCCTGTCTCTAGCCGGTATATATTCCCCTCTATATGTTCCTTACCTCCTGTCTCTAGCTGGTATATATTCCCCTCTATATGTTCCTTACCTCCTGTCTCTATGCTGGTATATATTCCCCTCTATATGTTCCTTACCTCCTGCCTCTAGCTGGTATATATTCCCCTCTATATGTTCCTTATCTCCTGTCTCTAGCTGGTATATATTCCCCTCTATATGTTCCTTACCTCCTGTCTCTAGCTGGTATATATTCCCCTCTATATGTTCCTTACCTCCTGTCTCTAGCTGGTATATATTCCCCTCTATATGTTCCTAACCTCCTGTCTCTAGCTGGTATATATTCCCCTCTATATGTTCCTTACCTCCTGTCTCTAGCTGGTATATATTCCCCTCTATATGTTCCTTACCTCCTGTCTCTAGCTGGTATATATTCCCCTCTATATGTTCCTTACCTCCTGTCTCTAGCTGGTATATATTCCCCTCTATATGTTCCTTACCTCCTGTCTCTAGCTGGTATATATTCCCCTCTATATGTTCCTTACCTCCTGTCTCTAGCTGGTATATATTCCCCTCTATATGTTCCTTACCTCCTGTCTCTAGCTGGTATATATTCCCCTCTATATGTTCCTTACCTCCTGTCTCTAGCTGGTATATATTCCCATCTATATGTTCCTTAACTCCTGTCTCTAGCTGGTATATATTCCCCTCTATATGTTCCTTACCTCCTGTCTCTAGCTGGTATATATTCCCCTCTATATGTTCCTTACCTCCTGTCTCTAGCTGGTATATATTCCCCTCTATATGTTCCTTACCTCCTGTCTCTATGCTGGTATATATTCCCCTCTATATGTTCCTTACCTCCTGTCTCTAGCTGGTATATATTCCCCTCTATATGTTCCTTACCTCCTGTCTCTAGCTGGTATATATTCCCCTCTATATGTTCCTTACCTCCTGTCTCTAGCTGGTATATATTCCCCTCTATATGTTCCTTACCTCCTGTCTCTAGCTGGTATATATTCCCCTCTATATGTTCCCTACCTCCTGTCTCTAGCTGGTATATATTCCCCTCTATATGTTCCTTACCTCCTGTCTCTAGCTGGTATATATTCCCCTGTATATATTCCTTACCTCCTGTCTCTAGCTGGTATATATTCCCCTCTATATGTTCCTTACCTCCTGTCTCTATGCTGGTATATATTCCCCTCTATATGTTCCTAACCTCCTGTCTCTAGCTGGTATATATTCCCCTCTATATGTTCCTTACCTCCTGTCTCTAGCTGGTATATATTCCCCTCTATATGTTCCTTACCTCCTGTCTCTAGCTGGTATATATTCCCCTCTATATGTTCCTTACCTCCTGTCTCTAGCTGGTATATATTCCCCTCTATATGTTCCTTACCTCCTGTCTCTAGCTGGTATATATTCCCCTCTATATGTTCCTTACCTCCTGTCTCTAGCTGGTATATATTCCCCTCTATATGTTCCTTACCTCCTGTCTCTAGCTGGTATATATTCCCCTCTATATGTTCCTTACCTCCTGTCTCTAGCTGGTATATATTCCCCTCTATATGTTCCTTACCTCCTGTCTCTATGCTGGTATATATTCCCCTCTATATGTTCCTTACCTCCTGTCTCTATGCTGGTATATATTCCCCTCTATATGTTCCTTACCTCCTGTCTCTAGCTGGTATATATTCCCCTCTATATGTTCCTTAACTCCTGTCTCTAGCTGGTATATATTCCCCTCTATATGTTCCTTACCTCCTGTCTCTAGCTGGTATATATTCCCCTCTATATGTTCCTTACCTCCTGTCTCTAGCTGGTATATATTCCCCTCTATATGTTCCTTACCTCCTGTCTCTAGCTGGTATATATTCCCCTCTATATGTTCCTTACCTCCTGTCTCTATGCTGGTATATATTCCCCTCTATATGTTCCTTACCTCCTGTCCCTAGCTGGTATATATTCCCCTCTATATGTTCCTTACCTCCTGTCTCTAGCTGGTATATATTCCCCTCTATATGTTCCTTACCTCCTGTCTCTAGCTGGTATATATTCCCCTCTATATGTTCCTTACCTCCTGTCTCTAGCTGGTATATATTCCCCTCTATATGTTCCTTACCTCCTGTCTCTAGCTGGTATATATTCCCCTCTATATGTTCCTTACCTCCTGTCTCTAGCTGGTATATATTCCCCTCTATATGTTCCTTACCTCCTGTCTCTAGCTGGTATATATTCCCCTGTATATATTCCTTACCTCCTGTCTCTAGCTGGTATATATTCCCCTCTATATGTTCCTTACCTCCTGTCTCTATGCTGGTATATATTCCCCTCTATATGTTCCTTACCTCCTGTCTCTAGCTGGTATATATTCCCCTCTATATGTTCCCTACCTCCTGTCTCTAGCTGGTATATATTCCCCTCTATATGTTCCTTACCTCCTGTCTCTAGCTGGTATATATTCCCCTCTATATGTTCCTTACCTCCTGTCTCTAGCTGGTATATATTCCCCTCTATATGTTCCCTACCTCCTGTCTCTAGCTGGTATATATTCCCCTCTATATGTTCCCTACCTCCTGTCTCTAGCTGGTATATATTCCCCTCTATATGTTCCTTACCTCCTGTCTCTAGCTGGTATATATTCCCCTGTATATATTCCTTACCTCCTGTCTCTAGCTGGTATATATTCCCCTCTATATGTTCCTTACCTCCTGTCTCTAGCTGGTATATATTCCCCTCTATATGTTCCTTACCTCCTGTCTCTAGCTGGTATATATTCCCCTCTATATGTTCCTTACCTCCTGTCTCTAGCTGGTATATATTCCCCTGTATATATTCCTTACCTCCTGTCTCTAGCTGGTATATATTCCCCTCTATATGTTCCTTACCTCCTGTCTCTATGCTGGTATATATTCCCCTCTATATGTTCCTTACCTCCTGTCTCTAGCTGGTATATATTCCCCTCTATATGTTCCTTACCTCCTGTCTCTAGCTGGTATATATTCCCCTCTATATGTTCCTTACCTCCTGTCTCTATGCTGGTATATATTCCCCTCTATATGTTCCTTACCTCCTGTCTCTATGCTGGTATATATTCCCCTCTATATGTTCCTTACCTCCTGTCTCTAGCTGGTATATATTCCCCTCTATATGTTCCTTACCTCCTGTCTCTAGCTGGTATATATTCCCCTCTATATGTTCCTTACCTCCTGTCTCTACCTGGTATATATTCCCCTCTATATGTTCCTTACCTCTTGTCTCTAGCTGGTATATATTCCTCTCTATATGTTCCTTACCTCCTGTCTCTATGCTGGTATATATTCCCCTCTATATGTTCCTTACCTCCTGTCTCTAGCTGGTATATATTCCCCTCTATATGTTCCTTACCTCCTGTCTCTATGCTGGTATATATTCCCCTCTATATGTTCCTTACCTCCTGTCTCTAGCTGGTATATATTCCCCTCTATATGTTCCTTACCTCCTGTCTCTAGCTGGTATATATTCCCCTCTATATGTTCCTTACCTCCTGTCTCTATGCTGGTATATATTCCCCTCTATATGTTCCTTACCTCCTGTCTCTAGCTGGTATATATTCCCCTCTATATGTTCCTTACCTCCTGTCTCTATGCTGGTATATATTCCCCTCTATATGTTCCTTACCTCCTGTCTCTAGCTGGTATATATTCCCCTCTATATGTTCCTTACCTCCTGTCTCTAGCTGGTATATATTCCCCTCTATATGTTCCTTACCTCCTGTCTCTAGCTGGTATATATTCCCCTCTATATGTTCCTTACCTCCTGTCTCTAGCTGGTATATATTCCCCTCTATATATTCCTTACCTCCTGTCTCTATGCTGGTATATATTCCCCTCTATATGTTCCTTACCTCCTGTCTCTAGCTGGTATATATTCCCCTCTATATGTTCCTTACCTCCTGTCTCTAGCTGGTATATATTCCCCTCTATATGTTCCTTACCTCCTGTCTCTAGCTGGTATATATTCCCCTCTATATGTTCCTTACCTCCTGTCTCTAGCTGGTATATATTCCCCTCTATATGTTCCTTACCTCCTGTCTCTAGCTGGTATATATTCCCCTCTATATGTTCCTTACCTCCTGTCTCTAGCTGGTATATATTCCCCTCTATATGTTCCTTACCTCCTGTCTCTATGCTGGTATATATTCCCCTCTATATGTTCCTTACCTCCTGTCTCTAGCTGGTATATATTCCCCTCTATATGTTCCTTACCTCCTGTCTCTAGCTGGTATATATTCCCCTCTATATGTTCCTTACCTCCTGTCTCTATGCTGGTATATATTCCCCTCTATATGTTCCTTACCTCCTGTCCCTAGCTGGTATATATTCCCCTCTATATGTTCCTTACCTCCTGTCTCTAGCTGGTATATATTCCCCTCTATATGTTCCTTACCTCCTGTCTCTATGCTGGTATATATTCCCCTCTATATGTTCCTTACCTCCTGTCTCTATGCTGGTATATATTCCCCTCTATATGTTCCTTACCTCCTGTCTCTAGCTGGTATATATTCCCCTCTATATGTTCCTTACCTCCTGTCTCTAGCTGGTATATATTCCCCTCTATATGTTCCTTACCTCCTGTCTCTAGCTGGTATATATTCCCCTCTATATGTTCCTTACCTCCTGTCTCTATGCTGGTATATATTCCCCTCTATATGTTCCTTACCTCCTGTCTCTAGCTGGTATATATTCCCCTCTATATGTTCCTTACCTCCTGTCTCTAGCTGGTATATATTCCCCTCTATATGTTCCTTACCTCCTGTCTCTATGCTGGTATATATTCCCCTCTATATGTTCCTTACCTCCTGTCTCTATGCTGGTATATATTCCCCTCTATATGTTCCTTACCTCCTGTCTCTAGCTGGTATATATTCCCCTCTATATGTTCCTTACCTCCTGTCTCTAGCTGGTATATATTCCCCTCTATATGTTCCTTACCTCCTGTCTCTACCTGGTATATATTCCCCTCTATATGTTCCTTACCTCCTGTCTCTAGCTGGTATATATTCCCCTCTATATATTCCTTACCTCCTGTCTCTATGCTGGTATATATTCCCCTCTATATGTTCCTTACCTCCTGTCTCTAGCTGGTATATATTCCCCTCTATATGTTCCTTACCTCCTGTCTCTAGCTGGTATATATTCCCCTCTATATGTTCCTTACCTCCTGTCTCTAGCTGGTATATATTCCCCTCTATATGTTCCTTACCTCCTGTCTCTAGCCGGTATATATTCCCCTCTATATGTTCCTTACCTCCTGTCTCTATGCTGGTATATATTCCCCTCTATATGTTCCTTACCTCCTGTCTCTATGCTGGTATATATTCCCCTCTATATGTTCCTTACCTCCTGTCTCTATGCTGGTATATATTCCCCTCTATATGTTCCTTACCTCCTGTCTCTATGCTGGTATATATTCCCCTCTATATGTTCCTTACCTCCTGTCTCTATGCTGGTATATATTCCCCTCTATATGTTCCTTACCTCCTGTCTCTATGCTGGTATATATTCCCCTCTATATGTTCCTTACCTCCTGTCTCTAGCTGGTATATATTCCCCTCTATATGTTCCTTACCTCCTGTCTCTAGCTGGTATATATTCCCCTCTATATGTTCCTTACCTCCTGTCTCTAGCTGGTATATATTCCCCTCTATATGTTCCTTACCTCCTGTCTCTAGCTGGTATATATTCCCCTCTATATGTTCCTTACCTCCTGTCTCTATGCTGGTATATATTCCCCTCTATATATTCCTTAACTGTCTCCACGTGGTTTGAGCGTGTCTCTATGCTGGTATATATTCCCCTGTATATATTCCTTAACTCCTGTCTCTAGCTGGTATATATTCCCCTGTATATATTCCTTAACTCCTGTCTCCACGTGGTTTGAGCGTGTCTCTATGCTGGTATATATTCCCCTCTATATATTCCTTAACTCCTGTCTCCACGTGGTTTGAGCGTGTCTCTATGCTGGTATATATTCCCCTGTATATATTCCTTAACTCCTGTCTCCACGTGGTTTGAGCGTGTCTCTATGCTGGTATATATTCCCCTCTATATATTCCTTAACTGTCTCCACGTGGTTTGAGCGTGTCTCTATGCTGGTATATATTCCCCTGTATATATTCCTTAACTCCTGTCTCCACTTGGTTTGAGCGTGTCTCTATGCTGGTATATATTCCCCTGTATATATTCCTTAACTCCTGTCTCCACTTGGTTTGAGCGTGTCTCTATGCTGGTATATATTCCCCTGTATATATTCCTTAACTCCTGTCTCTAGCTGGTATATATTCCCCTCTATATGTTCCTTACCTCCTGTCTCTAGCTGGTATATATTCCCCTCTATATATTCCTTAA
Source organism: Salvelinus alpinus (assembly GCF_045679555.1). Classification (NCBI taxonomy): domain Eukaryota; kingdom Metazoa; phylum Chordata; class Actinopteri; order Salmoniformes; family Salmonidae; genus Salvelinus; species Salvelinus alpinus. The sequence goes on along the minus strand of NC_092087.1, from coordinate 116,581,931 downwards.
CTCCTGTCTCCACTTGGTTTGAGCGTGTCTCTAGCTGGTATATATTCCCCTGTATATATTCCTTAACTCCTGTCTCCACGTGGTTTGAGCGTGTCTCTATGCTGGCGATTCTTCTGAACTGTGTGACGTTGGGGATGTTCCAGCCCTGTGACGACGTTCACTGTCTCAACAACCGCTGCTCCTTCCTGCAGGTAAGTTGACCTGCTCCTTCCTACAGGTAAGTTGACCTGCTCCTTCCTGCAGGTAAGTTGACCTGCTCCTTCCTACAGGTAAGTTGACCTGCTCCTTCCTACAGGTAAGTTGACCTGCTCCTTCCTGCAGGTAAGTTGACCTGCTCCTTCCTACAGGTAAGTTGACCTGCTCCTTCCTACAGGTAAGTTGACCTGCTCCTTCCTACAGGTAAGTTGACCTGCTCCTTCCTACAGGTAAGTTGACCTGCTCCTTCCTACAGGTAAGTTGACCTGCTCCTTCCTGCAGGTAAGTTGACCTGCTCCTTCCTACAGGTAAGTTGACCTGCTCCTTACGTACAATGTACCCTTATTAACCCTTATTTGGACAGTGAAGCTAACGTTTATATGTAAAGTTGGCTCTATACTGTATACTCTATACTGCTGCATTTTGGATAAAAAGAGATCTAGGGTTTCATATGAGACAACAGTACAGACTTGTCATCAAGATGTTGAACAGAACCACTGATTGGTTGAAGGGTTAACCACGAGATGTTGTCACGTTCTGACCTTTATTTTTCCTTTGTTTTGTCTTTATTTAGTATGGGCTTGGGGTGGGCAGTCTATGTTTTGTGTTTCTATGTTTAGGTTTCTGATTCTCAATCAGAGGCAGGTGTCGTTAGTTGTCTCTGATTGAGAATCATACTTAGGTAGCCTGGGTTTCACTTTTGGTTTGTGGTTGTTTGTTTCCTGTGTCAGTGTTTGTGTCACACGGGACTGTTTCGGTTATATTCATTTTGTTATTTTGTATTGTGTCATGTTCAGTTTATTCTATTAAAATCATGGACACTTACCACGTTGCGTTTTGGTCCGATCCCTGCTACACCTATGTTACGTTACATTACAGGAAGTATAGGAGAATATTTTTAGGGTTTTGTGGGAAAACAGCAGTGCCAGTCCCAGCAGTGGGGTTAAAGGGTTCAGAGGTCAGAGACAGAATTATCCCAGAATGCACTCCTCTGGGGTTAAAACATTTCTGCTATGAACATCACTGTGAATTTAAATAACATTACATAAACAACTACAGTACTCACTGCTTTCCTCTGTCTGTCTGTCCGTCCGTCCGTCCGTCCGTCCGTCTGTCTGTCTTTGTGCATCTGTACATTAATTTGTGTGTGTCTCTCTCTTTGTGTGTGTGTGTGTGTGTATGTATGTATGTATGTATGTGTGTGTGTGTGTGTGTGTGTGTGTGTGTGTGTGTGTGTGTGTGTGTGTGTGTGTCTGTGTCTGTGTGTGTGTGTGTGTGTGTGTTAGGCTCTAGATGACGGTATCTTCGTGTTCTTCGCGGTGGAGATGCTGATGAAGATGGTGGCTCTGGGTGTTCTAGGTAGGTGACATCTTAAAGTGGAATTTCAAAGTTTAGAATAAAAAAAATATGAAAAATACCTGCTCTAAAACCTCTCATTCCTCCAACAGAGACGTTTCTATAGTAGAACAGGCCTGAATGTCCTCTCATTCTCCAACAGAGACGTTTCTATAGTAGAACAGACCTGAATGTCCTCTCATTCTCCAACAGAGACGTTTCTATAGTAGAACAGACCTGAATGTCCTCTCATTCTCCAACAGAGACGTTTCTATAGTAGAACAGACCTGAATGTCCTCTCATTCTCCAACAGAGACGTTTCTATAGTAGAACAGACCTGAATGTCCTCTCATTCTCCAACAGAGACGTTTCTATAGTAGAACAGACCTGAATGTCCTCTCATTCTCCAACAGAGACGTTTCTATAGTAGAACAGACCTGAATGTCCTCTCATTCTCCAAAAGAGACGTTTCTATAGTAGAACAGACCTGAATGTCCTCTCATTCTCCAACAGAGACGTTTCTATAGTAGAACAGACCTGAATGTCCTCTCATTCTCCAACAGAGACGTTTCTATAGTAGAACAGACCTGAATGTCCTCTCATTCTCCAACGGAGACGTTTCTATAGTAGAACAGACCTGAATGTCCTCTCATTCTCCAACGGAGACGTTTCTATAGTAGAACAGACCTGAATGTCCTCTCATTCTCCAACAGAGACGTTTCTATAGTAGAACAGACCTGAATGTCCTCTCATTCTCCAACAGAGACGTTTCTATAGTAGAACAGACCTGAATGTCCTCTCATTCTCCAACAGAGACGTTTCTATAGTAGAACAGGCCTAAATGTCCTCTCATTCTCCAACAGAGACGTTTCTATAGTAGAACAGACCTGAATGTCCTCTCATTCTCCAACAGAGACGTTTCTATAGTAGAACAGACCTGAATGTCCTCTCATTCTCCAACGGAGACGTTTCTATAGTAGAACAGACCTGAATGTCCTCTCATTCTCCAACAGAGACGTTTCTATAGTAGAACAGACCTGAATGTCCTCTCATTCTCCAACGGAGACGTTTCTATAGTAGAACAGACCTGAATGTCCTCTCATTCTCCAACAGAGACGTTTCTATAGTAGAACAGACCTGAATGTCCTCTCATTCTCCAACAGAGACGTTTCTATAGTAGAACAGACCTGAATGTCCTCTCATTCTCCAACGGAGACGTTTCTATAGTAGAACAGACCTGAATGTCCTCTCATTCTCCAACGGAGACGTTTCTATAGTAGAACAGACCTGAATGTCCTCTCATTCTCCAACGGAGACGTTTCTATAGTAGAACAGACCTGAATGTCCTCTCATTCTCCAACAGAGACGTTTCTATAGTAGAACAGACCTGAATGTCCTCTCATTCTCCAACAGAGACGTTTCTATAGTAGAACAGACCTAAATGTCCTCTCATTCTCCAACAGAGACGTTTCTATAGTAGAACAGACCTGAATGTCCTCTCATTCTCCAACAGAGACGTTTCTATAGTAGAACAGACCTGAATGTCCTCTCATTCTCCAACAGAGACGTTTCTATAGTAGAACAGACCTAAATGTCCTCTCATTCTCCAACAGAGACGTTTCTATAGTAGAACAGACCTGAATGTCCTCTCATTCTCCAACAGAGACGTTTCTATAGTAGAACAGACCTGAATGTCCTCTCATTCTCCAACAGAGACGTTTCTATAGTAGAACAGACCTGAATGTCCTCTCATTCTCCAACAGAGACGTTTCTATAGTAGAACAGACCTGAATGTCCTCTCATTCTCCAACAGAGACGTTTCTATAGTAGAACAGACCTGAATGTCCTCTCATTCTCCAACAGAGACGTTTCTATAGTAGAACAGACCTAAATGTCCTCTCATTCTCCAACAGAGACGTTTCTATAGTAGAACAGACCTGAATGTCCTCTCATTCTCCAACAGAGACGTTTCTATAGTAGAACAGACCTGAATGTCCTCTCATTCTCCAACAGAGACGTTTCTATAGTAGAACAGACCTGAATGTCCTCTCATTCTCCAACAGAGACGTTTCTATACTAGAACAGACCTGAATGTCCTCTCATTCTCCAACAGAGACGTTTCTATAGTAGAACAGACCTGAATGTCCTCTCATTCTCCAACAGAGACGTTTCTATAGTAGAACAGACCTGAATGTCCTCTCATTCTCCAACAGAGACGTTTCTATAGTAGAACAGACCTGAATGTCCTCTCATTCTCCAACAGAGACGTTTCTATAGTAGAACAGACCTGAATGTCCTCTCATTCTCCAACAGAGACGTTTCTATAGTAGAACAGACCTGAATGTCCTCTCATTCTCCAACAGAGACGTTTCTATAGTAGAACAGACCTGAATGTCCTCTCATTCTCCAACAGAGACGTTTCTATAGTAGAACAGACCTGAATGTCCTCTCATTCTCCAACAGAGACGTTTCTATAGTAGAACAGACCTGAATGTCCTCTCATTCTCCAACAGAGACGTTTCTATAGTAGAACAGACCTAAATGTCCTCTCATTCTCCAACAGAGACGTTTCTATAGTAGAACAGACCTGAATGTCCTCTCATTCTCCAACAGAGACGTTTCTATAGTAGAACAGACCTGAATGTCCTCTCATTCTCCAACAGAGACGTTTCTATAGTAGAACAGACCTGAATGTCCTCTCATTCTCCAACAGAGACGTTTCTATAGTAGAACAGACCTGAATGTCCTCTCATTCTCCAACAGAGACGTTTCTATAGTAGAACAGACCTGAATGTCCTCTCATTCTCCAACAGAGACGTTTCTATAGTAGAACAGACCTGAATGTCCTCTCATTCTCCAACAGAGACGTTTCTATAGTAGAACAGACCTGAATGTCCTCTCATTCTCCAACAGAGACGTTTCTATAGTAGAACAGACCTAAATGTCCTCTCATTCTCCAACAGAGACGTTTCTATAGTAGAACAGACCTGAATGTCCTCTCATTCTCCAACAGAGACGTTTCTATAGTAGAACAGACCTGAATGTCCTCTCATTCCTCCAACAGAGACGTTTCTATAGTAGAACAGGCCTAAATGTCCTCTCATTCTCCAACAGAGAAGTTTCTATAGTAGAACAGACCTGAATGTCCTCTCATTCTCCAACAGAGACGTTTCTATAGTAGAACAGACCTGAATGTCCTCTCATTCTCCAACAGAGACGTTTCTATAGTAGAACAGACCTAAATGTCCTCTCATTCTCCAACAGAGACGTTTCTATAGTAGAACAGACCTGAATGTCCTCTCATTCTCCAACAGAGACGTTTCTATAGTAGAACAGACCTGAATGTCCTCTCATTCTCCAACAGAGACGTTTCTATAGTAGAACAGACCTGAATGTCCTCTCATTCTCCAACAGAGACGTTTCTATAGTAGAACAGACCTAAATGTCCTCTCATTCTCCAACAGAGACGTTTCTATAGTAGAACAGACCTGAATGTCCTCTCATTCTCCAACAGAGACGTTTCTATAGTAGAACAGACCTGAATGACCTCTCATTCTCCAACAGAGACGTTTCTATAGTAGAACAGACCTGAATGTCCTCTCATTCTCCAACAGAGACGTTTCTATAGTAGAACAGACCTGAATGTCCTCTCATTCTCCAACAGAGACGTTTCTATAGTAGAACAGGCCTAAATGTCCTCTCATTCTCCAACAGAGACGTTTCTATAGTAGAACAGACCTGAATGTCCTCTCATTCTCCAACAGAGACGTTTCTATAGTAGAACAGACCTGAATGTCCTCTCATTCTCCAACAGAGACGTTTCTATAGTAGAACAGACCTGAATGTCCTCTCATTCTCCAACAGAGACGTTTCTATAGTAGAACAGACCTGAATGTCCTCTCATTCTCCAACAGAGACGTTTCTATAGTAGAACAGACCTGAATGTCCTCTCATTCTCCAACAGAGACGTTTCTATAGTAGAACAGACCTGAATGTCCTCTCATTCTCCAACAGAGACGTTTCTATAGTAGAACAGACCTGAATGTCCTCTCATTCTCCAACAGAGACGTTTCTATAGTAGAACAGACCTGAATGTCCTCTCATTCTCCAACAGAGACGTTTCTATAGTAGAACAGACCTGAATGTCCTCTCATTCTCCAACAGAGACGTTTCTATAGTAGAACAGACCTGAATGTCCTCTCATTCTATCCCCAGACCATCAAGCTGCTGAATAGACACCACTAGTCAGCTGTTTCTACCCCCAGACCATCAGACTGCTGAATAGACACCACTAGTCAGCTGTTTCTACCCCCAGACCATCAGACTGCTGAATAGACACCACTAGTCAGCTGTTTCTACCCCCAGACCATCAGACTGCTGAATAGACACCACTAGTCAGCTGTTTCTACCATCAGACCATCAGACTGCTGAATAGACACCACTAGTCAGCTGTTTCTACCCTCAGACCATCAGACTGCTGAATAGACACCACTAGTCAGCTGTTTCTATCCCCAGACCATCAGGCTGCTGAATAGACACCACTAGTCAGCTGTTTCTACCATCAGACCATCAGGCTGCTGAATAGACACCACTAGTCAGCTGTTTCTACCCCCAGACCATCAGACTGCTGAATAGACACCACTAGTCAGCTGTTTCTACCCCCAGACCATCAGACTGCTGAATAGACACCACTAGTCAGCTGTTTCTACCCCCAGACCATCAGGCTGCTGAATAGACACCACTAGTCAGCTGTTTCTACCCCCAGACCATCAGGCTGCTGAATAGACACCACTAGTCAGCTGTTTCTACCACCAGACCATCAGACTGCTGAATAGACACCACTAGTCAGCTGTTTCTACCCCCAGACCATCAGACTGCTGAATAGACACCACTAGTCAGCTGTTTCTACCCCCAGACCATCAGGCTGCTGAATAGACACCACTAGTCAGCTGTTTCTACCCCCAGACCATCAGGCTGCTGAATAGACACCACTAGTCAGCTGTTTCTACCACCAGACCATCAGACTGCTGAATAGACACCACTAGTCAGCTGTTTCTACCCCCAGACCATCAGACTGTTGAATAGACACCACTAGTCAGCTGTTTCTACCCCCAGACCATCAGACTGCTGAATAGACACCACTAGTCAGCTGTTTCTACCCCCAGACCATCAGACTGCTGAATAGACACCACTAGTCAGCTGTTTCTACCATCAGACCATCAGGCTGCTGAATAGACACCACTAGTCAGCTGTTTCTACCCTCAGACCATCAGGCTGCTGAATAGACACCACTAGTCAGCTGTTTCTACCCTCAGACCATCAGGCTGCTGAATAGACACCACTAGTCAGCTGTTTCTACCCTCAGACCATCAGGCTGCTGAATAGACACCACTAGTCAGCTGTTTCTACCCCCAGACCATCAGGCTGCTGAATAGACACCACTAGTCAGCTGTTTCTACCCCCAGACCATCAGACTGTTGAATAGACACCACTAGTCAGCTGTTTCTACCCCCAGACCATCAGACTGCTGAATAGACACCACTAGTCAGCTGTTTCTACCATCAGACCATCAGGCTGCTGAATAGACACCACTAGTCAGCTGTTTCTACCCCCAGACCATCAGGCTGCTGAATAGACACCACTAGTCAGCTGTTTCTACCACCAGACCATCAGGCTGCTGAATAGACACCACTAGTCAGCTGTTTCTACCCTCAGACCATCAGGCTGCTGAATAGACACCACTAGTCAGCTGTTTCTACCCCCAGACCATCAGGCTGCTGAATAGACACCACTAGTCAGCTGTTTCTACCATCAGGCTGCTGAATAGACACCACTAGTCAGCTGTTTCTACCCCCAGACCATCAGGCTGCTGAATAGACACCACTAGTCAGCTGTTTCTACCCCCAGACCATCAGGCTGCTGAATAGACACCACTAGTCAGCTGTTTCTACCCCCAGACCATCAGGCTGCTGAATAGACACCACTAGTCAGCTGTTTCTACCCCCAGACCATCAGACTGCTGAATAGACACCACTAGTCAGCTGTTTCTACCCCCAGACCATCAGGCTGCTGAATAGACACCACTAGTCAGCTGTTTCTACCATCAGACTGCTGAATAGACACCACTAGTCAGCTGTTTCTACCATCAGACTGCTGAATAGACACCACTAGTCAGCTGTTTCTATCCCCAGACCATCAGACTGCTGAATAGACACCACTAGTCAGCTGTTTCTACCCCCAGACCATCAGGCTGCTGAATAGACACCACTAGTCAGCTGTTTCTACCATCAGACTGCTGAATAGACACCACTAGTCAGCTGTTTCTACCCCCAGACCATCAGACTGCTGAATAGACACCACTAGTCAGCTGTTTCTACCCCCAGACCATCAGACTGCTGAATAGACACCACTAGTCAGCTGTTTCTCCCCCCAGACCATCAGGCTGCTGAATAGACACCACTAGTCAGCTGTTTCTACCCCCAGACCATCAGGCTGCTGAATAGACACCACTAGTCAGCTGTTTCTACCCCCAGACCATCAGACTGCTGAATAGACACCACTAGTCAGCTGTTTCTACCATCAGACCATCAGGCTGCTGAATAGACACCACTAGTCAGCTGTTTCTACCATCAGGCTGCTGAATAGACACCACTAGTCAGCTGTTCCTACCCCCAGACCATCAGACTGCTGAATAGACACCACTAGTCAGCTGTTTCTACCCCCAGACCATCAGGCTGCTGAATAGACACCACTAGTCAGCTGTTTCTACCCCCAGACCATCAGACTGCTGAATAGACACCACTAGTCAGCTGTTTCTACCCCCAGACCATCAGACTGCTGAATAGACACCACTAGTCAGCTGTTTCTACCCCCAGACCATCAGGCTGCTGAATAGACACCACTAGTCAGCTGTTTCTACCCCCAGACCATCAGGCTGCTGAATAGACACCACTAGTCAGCTGTTTCTACCCCCAGACCATCAGACTGCTGAATAGACACCACTAGTCAGCTGTTTCTACCCCCAGACCATCAGACTGCTGAATAGACACCACTAGTCAGCTGTTTCTACCCCCAGACCATCAGACTGCTGAATAGACACCACTAGTCAGCTGTTTCTACCCCCAGACCATCAGACTGCTGAATAGACACCACTAGTCAGCTGTTTCTACCCCCAGACCATCAGACTGCTGAATAGACACCACTAGTCAGCTGTTTCTACCCCCAGACCATCAGACTGCTGAATAGACACCACTAGTCAGCTGTTTCTACCCCCAGACCATCAGACTGCTGAATAGACACCACTAGTCAGCTGTTTCTACCCCCAGACCATCAGACTGCTGAATAGACACCACTAGTCAGCTGTTTCTACCCCCAGACCATCAGACTGCTGAATAGACACCACTAGTCAGCTGTTTCTACCCCCAGACCATCAGACTGCTGAATAGACACCACTAGTCAGCTATTTCTACCCCCAGACCATCAGACTGTTGAATAGACACCACTAGTCAGCTGTTTCTACCCCCAGACCATCAGACTGCTGAATAGACACCACTAGTCAGCTGTTTCTACCTCCAGACCATCAGACTGCTGAATAGACACCACTAGTCAGCTGTTTCTACCATCAGACCATCAGACTGCTGAATAGACACCACTAGTCAGCTGTTTCTACCCCCAGACCATCAGGCTGCTGAATAGACACCACTAGTCAGCTGTTTCTACCCCCAGACCATCAGACTGCTGAATAGACACCACTAGTCAGCTGTTTCTATCCCCAGACCATCAGACGGCTGAATAGACACCACTAGTCAGCTGTTTCTACCATCAGGCTGCTGAATAGACACCACTAGTCAGCTGTTTCTATCCCCAGACCATCAGACTGCTGAATAGACACCACTAGTCAGCTGTTTCTACCCCCAGACCATCAGACTGCTGAATAGACACCACTAGTCAGCTGTTTCTACCCCCAGGCCATCAGACTGCTGAATAGACACCACTAGTCAGCTGTTTCTACCCCCAGACCATCAGACTGCTGAATAGACACCACTAGTCAGCTGTTTCTACCCCCAGACCATCAGACTGCTGAATAGACACCACTAGTCAGCTGTTTCTACCCCCAGACCATCAGACTGCTGAATAGACACCACTAGTCAGCTGTTCCTACCCCCAGACCATCAGACTGCTGAATAGACACCACTAGTCAGCTGTTTCTACCCCCAGACCATCAGACTGTTGAATAGACACCACTAGTCAGCTGTTTCTACCCCCAGACCATCAGACTGCTGAATAGACACCACTAGTCAGCTGTTTCTACCCCCAGACCATCAGGCTGCTGAATAGACACCACTAGTCAGCTGTTTCTACCCTCAGACCATCAGACTGCTGAATAGACACCACTAGTCAGCTGTTTCTACCCCCAGACCATCAGACTGCTGAATAGACACCACTAGTCAGCTGTTTCTACCCCCAGACCATCAGACTGCTGAATAGACACCACTAGTCAGCTGTTTCTACCCCCAGACCATCAGACTGCTGAATAGACACCACTAGTCAGCTGTTTCTACCACCAGACCATCAGACTGCTGAATAGACACCACTAGTCAGCTGTTTCTACCCCCAGACCATCAGACTGCTGAATAGACACCACTAGTCAGCTGTTTCTACCCCCAGACCATCAGACTGTTGAATAGACACCACTAGTCAGCTGTTTCTACCCCCAGACCATCAGACTGCTGAATAGACACCACTAGTCAGCTGTTTCTACCACCAGACCATCAGACTGCTGAATAGACACCACTAGTCAGCTGTTTCTACCCCCAGACCATCAGTCTGCTGAATAGACACCACTAGTCAGCTACTTGCTCCCACTGTCTCCCTCCTACCCCCCGGACCCTGTACATGTGACTAATAAACTCTAAACTAAAACTCTGTCTGATTGGTTGTAGCTTCCCCACAGTTAAATGAACCACCTTCAGTTTAATCTCACTGAGCAAAGACTTTATGCATATATATATATATATATATATATATAGATATATATATATATTATATAGTACATGTTTGATTATTTAATGTATTATGTTAACTCCTCAAATACTGTGGAGTGAAACTTTAATTATTATTGTGATATTATTTAAATCATGTTTAACTCTAATTAATTAATATTATTAATATAACATGATTTAAATACATGTTTCTACCTGTATTTAATTAATATTATTAATATAACATGATTTACATACAAGTTTCTATCTATATTTAATTAATATTATTAATATAACATGATTTAAATACAAGTTTCTTTCTGTATTTAATTAATATTATTATTATAACATGATTTAAATACATTTTTCCACCTGTTTTTAATTGATATTATTAATTTAACATGATTTAAATACATGTTTCTACCTGTATTTAAATAATATTATTATTAACCGTGTAGGTCAGAAGGGTTACCTTGGCGACACCTGGAACAGACTGGACTTCTTCATCGTTATCGTCGGGTCAGTGTTGGACAGAACACACACACACACACACACACACACACACACACACACACACACACACACACACACACACACACACACACACACACACACACACACACACACACACACACACACACACACACACACACACACACACACACACACACACACACACACACACACACACACAAACACAAACAAACAAACAAACAAACAAACAAACAAACAAACACTTGGGTTTCCCAGACGCAGATTAAACCTAGTCCTGAAGTAAAAGGCTTGGGTTTCCCAGACGCAGATTAAACCTAGTCCTGGACTAAAAGGCTTGGGTTTCCCAGACGCAGATTAAACCTAGTCCTGGACTAAAAGGCTTGGGTTTCCCAGACGCAGATTAAACCTAGTCCTGGACTAAAAGGCTTGGGTTTCCCAGACGCAGATTAAACCTAGTCCTGGACTAAAAGGCTTGGGTTTCCCAGACGCAGATTAAACCTAGTCCTGGACTAAAAGGCTTGGGTTTCCCAGACGCAGATTAAACCTAGTCCTTTACTAAAAGACTTGGGTTTCCCAGATGAAGATTAAACCTGGTCCTTTACTAAAAGGCTTGGGTTTCCCAGACGCAGATTAAATCTAGTCCTTGACTAAAAGGCTTGGGTTTCCCAGACGCAGATTAAACCTAGTCCTGGACTAAAAGGCTTGTGTTTCCCAGACGCAGATTAAACCTAGTCCTGGACTAAAAGGCTTGGGTTTCCCAGATGCAGATTAAACCTAGTCCTGGACTAAAATGCTTGGGTTTCCCAGACGCAGATTAAACCTAGTCCTGGACTAAAAGGCTTGGGTTTCCCAGACGCAGATTAAACGTAGTCCTGGACTAAAAGGCTTTGGTTTCCCAAACGCAGATTAAACCTAGTCCTGGACTAAAAGGCTTTGGTTTCCCAGACGCAGATTAAACCTAGTCCTGGACTAAAAGGCTTGGGTTTCCCAGATGCAGATTAAACCTAGTCCTGGACTAAAAGGCTTGGGTTTCCCAGACGCAGATTAAACCTAGTCCTGGACTAAAAGGCTTGGGTTTCCCAGATGCAGATTAAACCTAGTCCTTTACTAAAAGACTTGGGTTTCCCAGATGAAGATTAAACCTAGTCCTTTACTAAAAGGCTTGGGTTTCCCAGACGCAGATTAAATCTAGTCCTTGACTAAAAGTTTTGGGTTTCCCAGACGCAGATTAAACCTAGTCCTGGACTAAAAGGCTTGTGTTTCCCAGACGCAGATTAAACCTAGTCCTGGACTAAAAGGCTTGGGTTTCCCAGATGCAGATTAAACCTAGTCCTGGACTAAAAGGCTTGGGTTTCCCAGATGCAGATTAAACCTAGTCCTGGACTAAAAGGCTTGGGTTTCCCAGACGCAGATTAAACCTAGTCCTGGACTAAAAGGCTTGGGTTTCCCAGACGCAGATTAAACCTAGTCCTGGACTAAAAGGCTTTGGTTTCCCAGACGCAGATTAAACCTAGTCCTGGACTAAAAGGCTTGGGTTTCCCAGATGCAGATTAAACCTAGTCCTGGACTAAAAGGCTTGGGTTTCCCAGATGCAGATTAAACCTAGTCCTGGACTAAAACGCTTGGGTTTCCCAGATGCAGATTAAACCTAGTCCTGGACTAAAAGGCTTGTGTTTCCCAGATGCAGATTAAACCTAGTCCTGGACTAAAACGCTTGGGTTTCCCAGATGCAGATTAAACCTAGTCCTTTACTAAAAGGCTTGGGTTTCCCAGATGCAGATTAAACCTAGTCCTGGACTAAAATGCTTGGGTTTCCCAGACGCAGATTAAACCTAGTCCTGGACTAAAAGGCTTGGGTTTCCCAGACGCAGATTAAACCTAGTCCTGGACTAAAAGGCTTTGGTTTCCAGACGCAGATTAAACCTAGTCCTGGACTAAAAGGCTTTGGTTTCCCAGACGCAGATTAAACCTAGTCCTGGACTAAAAGGCTTGGGTTTCCCAGATGCAGATTAAACCTAGTCCTGGACTAAAAGGCTTGGGTTTCCCAGACGCAGATTAAACCTAGTCCTGGACTAAAAGGCTTGGGTTTCCCAGACGCAGATTAAACCTAGTCCTTTACTAAAAGACTTGGGTTTCCCAGATGAAGATTAAACCTAGTCCTTTACTAAAAGGCTTGGGTTTCCCAGACGCAGATTAAATCTAGTCCTTGACTAAAAGTTTTGGGTTTCCCAGACGCAGATTAAACCTAGTCCTGGACTAAAAGGCTTGTGTTTCCCAGACGCAGATTAAACCTAGTCCTGGACTAAAAGGCTTGGGTTTCCCAGATGCAGATTAAACCTAGTCCTGGACTAAAAGGCTTGGGTTTCCCAGACGCAGATTAAACCTAGTCCTGGACTAAAAGGCTTGGGTTTCCCAGACGCAGATTAAACCTAGTCCTGGACTAAAAGGCTTTGGTTTCCCAGACGCAGATTAAACCTAGTCCTGGACTAAAAGGCTTGGGTTTCCCAGATGCAGATTAAACCTAGTCCTGGACTAAAAGGCTTGTGTTTCCCAGATGCAGATTAAACCTAGTCCTGGACTAAAACGCTTGGGTTTCCCAGATGCAGATTAAACCTAGTCCTGGACTAAAAGGCTTGTGTTTCCCAGATGCAGATTAAACCTAGTCCTGGACTAAAACGCTTGGGTTTCCCAGATGCAGATTAAACCTAGTCCTGGACTAAAAGGCTTGTGTTTCCCAGATGCAGATTAAACCTAGTCCTGGACTAAAACGCTTGGGTTTCCCAGATGCAGATTAAACCTAGTCCTTTACTAAAAGGCTTGGGTTTCCCAGATGCAGATTAAACCTAGTCCTGGACTAAAACGCTTGGGTTTCCCAGATGCAGATTAAACCTAGTCCTTTACTAAAAGGCTTGGGTTTCCCAGATGCAGATTAAACCTAGTCCTGGACTAAAAGGCTTGGGTTTCCCAGACGCAGATTAAACCTAGTCCTGGACTAAAAGGCTTGGGTTTCCCAGACGCAGATTAAACCTAGTCCTGGACTAAAAGGCTTGGGTTTCCCAGACGCAGATTAAACCTAGTCCTGGACTAAAAGGCTTGGGTTTCCCAGACGCAGATTAAACCTAGTCCTGGACTAAAAGGCTTGTGTTTCCTAGACGCAGATTAAACCTATTCCTGGACTAAAAGGCTTGGGTTTCCCAGACGCAGATTAAACCTAGTCCTGGACTAAAAGTCTTGGGTTTCCCAGGACACAGATTAAACCTAGTCCTGGATTAAAAGGCTTGGGTTTCTTAGACGCAGATTAAACCTAGTCCTGGACTAAAAGGCTTGGGTTTCCCAGACGCAGATTAAACCTAGTCCTGGACTAAAAGGCTTGGGTTTCCCAGACGCAGATTAAACCTAGTCCTGGACTAAAAGGCTTGGGTTTCCCAGACGCAGATTAAACCTAGTCCTGGACTAAAAGGCTTGTGTTTCCCAGACGCAGATTAAACCTAGTCCTGGACTAAAAGGCTTTGGTTTCCCAGACGCAGATTAAACCTAGTCCTGGACTAAAAGGCTTGGGTTTCCCAGACGCAGATTAAACCTAGTCCTGGACTAAAAGTCTTGGCTTTCCCAGACACAGATTAAACCTAGTCCTGGATTAAAAGGCTTGGGTTTCTTAGACGCAGATTAAACCTAGTCCTGGACTAAAAGGCTTGGGTTTCCCAGATGCAGATTAAACCTAGTCCTGGAGTAAAAGGCTTGGGTTTCCCAGACGCAGATTAAACCTAGTCCTGGACTAAAAGGCTTGGGTTTCCCAGATGCAGATTAAACCTAGTCCTGGACTAAAAGGCTTGGGTTTCCCAGACGCAGATTAAACCTAGTCCTGGACTAAAAGGCTTGGGTTTCCCAGACGCAGATTAAACCTAGTCCTGGACTAAAAGGCTTGGGTTTCCCAGACGCAGATTAAACCTAGTCCTGGACTAAAAGGCTTGGGTTTCCCAGACGCAGATTAAACCTAGTCCTGGACTAAAAGGCTTGTGTTTCCCAGACGCAGATTAAACCTAGTCCTGGACTAAAGGGCTTTGGTTTCCCAGACGCAGATTAAACCTAGTCCTGGACTAAAAGGCTTGGGTTTCCCAGATGCAGATTAAACCTAGTCCTGGACTAAAAGGCTTGGGTTTCCCAGACGCAGATTAAACCTAGTCCTGGACTAAAAGGCTTGGGTTTCCCAGACGCAGATTAAACCTAGTCCTGGACTAAAAGGCTTGGGTTTCCCAGATGCAGATTAAACCTAGTCCTGGACTAAAAGGCTTGGGTTTCCCAGACGCAGATTAAACCTAGTCCTGGACTAAAAGGCTTGGGTTTCCCAGACGCAGATTAAACCTAGTCCTTTACTAAAAGACTTGGGTTTCCCAGATGAAGATTAAACCTAGTCCTTTACAAAAAGGCTTGGGTTTCCCAGACGCAGATTAAATCTAGTCCTTGACTAAAAGTTTTGGGTTTCCCAGACGCAGATTAAACCTAGTCCTGGACTAAAAGGCTTGTGTTTCCCAGACGCAGATTAAACCTAGTCCTGGACTAAAAGGCTTGGGTTTCCCAGATGCAGATTAAACCTAGTCCTGGACTAAAAGGCTTGGGTTTCCCAGACGCAGATTAAACCTAGTCCTGGACTAAAAGGCTTGGGTTTCCCAGACGCAGATTAAACCTAGTCCTTTACTAAAAGACTTGGGTTTCCCAGATGAAGATTAAACCTAGTCCTTTACAAAAAGGCTTGGGTTTCCCAGACGCAGATTAAATCTAGTCCTTGACTAAAAGTTTTGGGTTTCCCAGACGCAGATTAAACCTAGTCCTGGACTAAAAGGCTTGTGTTTCCCAGACGCAGATTAAACCTAGTCCTGGACTAAAAGGCTTGGGTTTCCCAGATGCAGATTAAACCTAGTCCTGGACTAAAAGGCTTGGGTTTCCCAGACGCAGATTAAACCTAGTCCTGGACTAAAAGGCTTGGGTTTCCCAGACGCAGATTAAACCTAGTCCTGGACTAAAAGGCTTTGGTTTCCCAGACGCAGATTAAACCTAGTCCTGGACTAAAAGGCTTGGGTTTCCCAGACGCAGATTAAACCTAGTCCTGGACTAAAAGGCTTTGGTTTCCCAGACGCAGATTAAACCTAGTCCTGGACTAAAAGGCTTGGGTTTCCCAGATGCAGATTAAACCTAGTCCTGGACTAAAAGGCTTGTGTTTCCCAGATGCAGATTAAACCTAGTCCTGGACTAAAATGCTTGGGTTTCCCAGATGCAGATTAAACCTAGTCCTGGACTAAAAGGCTTGTGTTTCCCAGATGCAGATTAAACCTAGTCCTGGACTAAAACGCTTGGGTTTCCCAGATGCAGATTAAACCTAGTCCTTTACTAAAAGGCTTGGGTTTCCCAGATGCAGATTAAACCTAGTCCTGGACTAAAAGGCTTGGGTTTCCCAGACGCAGATTAAACCTAGTCCTGGACTAAAAGGCTTGGGTTTCCCAGACGCAGATTAAACCTAGTCCTGGACTAAAAGGCTTGTGTTTCCTAGACGCAGATTAAACCTATTCCTGGACT
>NC_092087.1:116527854-116560354 GCF_045679555.1 Salvelinus alpinus | reverse complement strand
TGTGAAAATTAAGTTCACACAGGACACCAGACAGGAGAATTTCACCAGCCAGGCACATAGACTATTGCAGCATAGATACTGGAGACTGAGACAGAGGGGATCGGGGGACACTGGCCCTGACAGGGACAACCAGGCAGGACATAACCCCAGCCACTTTGCCAAAGCACATCCCCCTCACCACCAAAGAGATATCAACAAGCCAATAACTTTACTACCCTGAGACAAGGCCGAGTATAGCCCACGAAGATCTCCTCCCACCGCACAAGCCCCCCGAGGACAGGAAGGAAGGAAGAGCACAAGCAAAGCCAGTGACTCAGCCCCCCGTAACAGGGACAGAGGCAGAGAATCCCGGTAGAGAGAGGGGAACCGGCCAGGCAGAGACAGCAAGAGTGGTTCGTCACTCCGGCCCCTTGCCGTTAACCTTCGCACCCCTGGGCCAGACTACACTCAATCATAAGACCTACGGATGAGAGGATCCTTCAGTAATGACTTAAAGGTCGAGACGGAGTCTGGCAGACCATTGCATAAAAATGGAGATCTATAGGAGAAAGCCCTGCCTCCAGCTGTTTGTTTAGAAATTCTAGGGACAGTAAGGAGGCCTGCGTCTTGTGACCGTAGCATACGTGTACGGCAGAACCAAATCGTAAAGATGGGTAGGAGCAAGCCCTTGTAGGTTAGCAGTAAAACCTTGAAATCAGTCCTAGCCTTAACAGGAAGCCAACGTAGAGAGGCTATAGCACTGGAGTAAAATGATAAATCTAGTCAGGATTCTAGCAGCCGTGTTCAGCACTAACTGAAGTTTATTTAGTTCTTTATCCGGGTAGCCAGAAAGTTGATCAATGCAATGACCAAAATGTTGAATATTATCTGCCATGACTACAAGGTCCGATAAGGAATCCAGGGAACTCCGTGAGGAACGCTGTATAGATTTTCAGTACTAGAACCTCAAAAGACGAAAACGTTAGCAACACCTCCGCCTTTGCGGGATGCGCGGGGGGGATATGGTCACTAGTGTAACCAGGAGGTGAGGCCTCATTTAACACAGTAAATTCATCAGGCTTAAGCCATGTTTCAGTCAGGCCAATCACATCAAGATTATGATCAGTGATTAGTTAATTGACTATAACTGCCTTGGAAGTGAGGGATCTAACATTAAGTAGCCCTATTTTGAGATGTGAGGTATCACGATCTCTTTCAATAATGACAGGAACGAAGGAGGTCTTTATTCTAGTGAGATTGCTAAAGCGAACATCGCCATGTTTAGTTTTGCCTGACCTAGATCGAGGCACAGACACGGTCTCAATGGGGATAGCTGAGCTGACAACACTGACTGTGCAAGTGGCAGACTCCACTAAGCTGGCAGGCTGGCTAACAGCCTGCTGCCTGGCCTGCACCCTCTCTCATTGTGGAGCTAGGGGAGTTAGAGCCCTGTCTATGTTCATAGATAAGATGAGGGCACCCCTCCAGCTAGGATGGAGGTCGTCACGGCTCTCTCATTGTGGAGCTAAGGGAGTTAGAGCCCTGTCTATGTTGGTAGATAAGATGAGAGCCTCCAGCTAGGATGGAGGTCGTCAATCCTCAGCAGGTCAGGCTTGGTCCTGTTTGTGGGTGAGTCCCAGAAAGAGGGACAATTATCTACAAATTCTATCTTTTTTGGGAGGGGTAGAAAACAGTTTTCAACCAGCGATTGAGTTGTGGGAGTCTGCTGTAGTGCTCATCATTTCCCCTAACAGGGAGGGGGGGCCATGAGACAATTACTCAGCCAGCACCATCTTCAGATGAACCTTTACGTCATTAGCTCCCTGGTAAACAGTGTGTGATCGCTGGATGAATCTTTACAAGTATAATATTATGGGTAATGGAGTCGCCAATGACTACGGTTTTCAATGTGTCATAGCTGATGGTGAGAGGCTTCTCTCACAAACATGTACACACACACACACACACACACACACACACACACGCATGTACGCAATCAATTATCTGTGATGTTGGCTTCAGCCAGAACTGATTTCATGTGTTGTTTACGTGTCTTCAGCCAGAACTGATTTCATGTGTTGTTTACGTGTCTTCAGCCAGAACTGATTTCATGTGTTGTTTACGTGTCTTCAGCCAGAACTGATTTCATGTGTTGTTTACGTGTCTTCAGCCAGAACTGATTTCATGTGTTGTTTACGTGTCTTCAGCCAGAACTGATTTCATGTGTTGTTTACGTGTCTTCATCCAGAACTGATTTCATGTGTTGTTTACGTGTCTTCATCCAGAACTGATTTCATGTGTTGTTTACGTGGCTTCAGCCAGAACTGATTTCATGTGTTGTTTACGTGTCTTCAGTCATAACTGATTTCATGTGTTGTTTACGTGTCTTCAGCCAGAACTGATTTCATGTGTTGTTTACGTGTCTTCAGCCAGAACTGATTTCATGTGTTGTTTACGTGTCTTCATCCAGAACTGATTTCATGTGTTGTTTACGTGTCTTCAGCCAGAACTGATTTCATGTGTTGTTTACGTGTCTTCAGCCAGAACTGATTTCATGTGTTGTTTACGTGTCTTCAGCCAGAACTGATTTCATGTGTTGTTTACGTGTCTTCAGCCAGAACTGATTTCATGTGTTGTTTACGTGTCTTCAGCCAGAACTGATTTCATGTGTTGTTTACGTGTCTTCAGCCAGAACTGATTTCATGTGTTGTTTACGTGTCTTCAGCCAGAACTGATTTCATGTGTTGTTTACGTGTCTTCAGCCAGAACTGATTTCATGTGTTGTTTACGTGTCTTCAGCCAGAACTGATTTCATGTGTTGTTTACGTGTCTTCAGCCAGAACTGATTTCATGTGTTGTTTACGTGTCTTCAGCCAGAACTGATTTCATGTGTTGTTTACGTGTCTTCAGCCAGAACTGATTTCATGTGTTGTTTACGTGTCTTCAGCCAGAACTGATTTCATGTGTTGTTTACGTGGCTTCAGCCAGAACTGATTTCATGTGTTGTTTACGTGTCTTCAGCCAGAACTGATTTCATGTGTTGTTTACGTGTCTTCAGCCAGAACTGATTTCATGTGTTGTTTACGTGTCTTCAGCCAGAACTGATTTCATGTGTTGTTTACGTGTCTTCAGCCAGAACTGATTTCATGTGTTGTTTACGTGTCTTCAGCCAGAACTGATTTCATGTGTTGTTTACGTGGCTTCAGCCAGAACTGATTTCATGTGTTGTTTACGTGTCTTCAGCCAGAACTGATTTCATGTGTTGTTTACGTGTCTTCAGCCAGAACTGATTTCATGTGTTGTTTACGTGTCTTCAGCCAGAACTGATTTCATGTGTTGTTTACGTGTCTTCAACCAGAACTGATTTCATGTGTTGTTTACGTGGCTTCAGCCAGAACTGATTTCATGTGTTGTTTACGTGTCTTCAGTCATAACTGATTTCATGTGTTGTTTACGTGTCTTCAGTCATAACTGATTTCATGTGTTGTTTACGTGTCTTCAGCCAGAACTGATTTCATGTGTTGTTTACGTGTCTTCAGCCAGAACTGATTTCATGTGTTGTTTACGTGGCTTCAGCCAGAACTGATTTCATGTGTTGTTTACGTGTCTTCAGCCAGAACTGATTTCATGTGTTGTTTACGTGTCTTCAGCCAGAACTGATTTCATGTGTTGTTTACGTGTCTTCAGTCAGAACTGATTTCATGTGTTGTTTACGTGGCTTCAGACAGAACTGATTTCATGTGTTGTTTACGTGGCTTCAGCCAGAACTGATTTCATGTGTTGTTTCATGTGTTTCTCTCTGTCTCTCCCTCTCTCTCGCTCTCTCTTCTCTCTCTCTCTCTCCTCCCTACCTCCATGCCTCTCTCTCCCTCTCTGTCTCTCTCTCCTTCTCCCTCTTTCTTTCTCCAGGATATACAACGTCTCCTTCCTGACTGTGTACTATCGGCCCGAGGAGACGGAGGACATCCCCTTTATCTGCTCAACCAATCGGGAGAATGGAATGCTGCGGTGTTCCGACGTTCCGCGTCGCCGAGTGGACGGGTCCTGGTGCACGCTGGGGGCAGAAGGGGTAGGGGAGGGGCCTGAGGCAGATGGACCAATAGGAGGCGGGTGTGTGAACTGGTACCGGTATTATAATGTCTGTCGGGCTGGGGAGCTAAACCCTCATAAAGGAGCCATCAACTTTGACAACATCGGATACGCCTGGATCGCTATCTTTCAGGTAGTTATTATTGATGACTGACTGACTGACTGACTAATTGACGGACTGACTGACTGACTGACTGACTGTCTAACTGACTGACTGACTGTCTGACTGATTGACTGTCTGACTGACTGACTGACTGACTGACTGACTGACTGACTGACTGACTGACTGACTGACTGACTGACTGAAGGACTGACTGTCTGACTGATTGACTGGCTGTCTGTCTGTCTAACTGTCTGACTGACTGACTGACTGACTGACTGACTGACTGACTGACTGACTGACTGACTGAAGGACTGACTGACTGAAGGACTGACTGACTGACTGACTGACTGATTGAATGACTGACTGACTGTCTGTCTTACTGTCTGACTGACTGACTGACTGAAGGACTGACTGAAGGACTGACTGACTGACTGAAGGACTGACTGACTGTCTGACTAACTGTCTGACTGACTGATTGAATGACTGACTGAAGGACTGACTGACTGACTGAAGTACTGAATGATTGACTGATTGACTGATTGACTGACTGACTGACTGACTGACTGTCTGACTGACTGACTGACTGACTGTCTGACTGACTGACTGTCTAACTGACTGACTGACTGACTGATTAATTAATTGAGAATTAATTGAGAAAATAAATACATCAGGTTGGAACGAGGAATTCATGTGTGGGTTGGTTGGTTGAATAATGAATAATCAAATTTATTCAAGAACAAATTCTGTCACAGCTCACCACACGTCGCCCAAACAGAGAACTGATAGAGAGATGTCTGGAACCAAGTTGTGTAAATTCTAGGCAGGAATCTCTCTCATCTCTGGAGAGTCTCTGGCATTTCCTCTCTTGACAAACTGCCGGACACACACACACACACACACACACAACACACACACACACACACACACACACACACACACACACACACACACACACACACACACACACACACACACACACACACACACACACACACACACACACACACTCAGAAACACTAGCCAATGTGTGTTTTTCCAGCCTGCTGTCTGTCCGTTCAGTATCATGCTTTTCTTGTTAGCTATAATCTCTACCTGCTACTGGTCTGATGTCCTTCCGCTGGACTGAATTTAAGAAACGTTTAAGAAACTTTGCTGTTCTGTTAGGCTACGTCATCAGCCAATGTGTGATTGTGAACTATCTTTGGGTGATCGCTTTGCAGGGGTTTATTAATATTTATGTGTGATGTTGTTTTCGCTCCCTTTATTTGTCTTTCTGTCTCTCACCTCTCTCTCCCCCCCTCTCTCTCTCTCTTTCCCTCCATCCATCCATCCCTCCCTCCCTCCCTCCCTCCCTCCCTCCCTCCCTCCCTCCCTCCCTCCCTCCCTCCCTCTCTCTCTCTCTCTCTCTCTCTCTCTCTCTCTCTCTCTCACTGTATATCTCTCTCTCTCTCTCTCTCTCTCTCTCCATCTCTCTCTCTCCATCTCTCTCTCTCTCTCTCTCTCTCTCTCTCTCTCTCTCTCTCTCTCTATCTCTCTCTCTCTCTCTCTCTCTCTCACTATATCTCTCCCTCTCTCTCTCTCTCTCTCTCTCTCTCTCTCTCTCTCTCTCTCTAACTTTCTCTCCCTCCCCTCTCTCTCTCTCCCTCCCTCCCTCTCTCTCGATATCTCTCCTCTCTCTCAACCCCCCCTGTCGCCCCCTCTTTCTCCCTCTCACTCCCCCTCCCTCTCTCTCCATCTCTCCCTCTATCTCCCTCTCCCCCTCCATCTGTCTCCATCTCTCTCTCCCTCTAGGTGATAACTCTGGAAGGCTGGGTAGACATCATGTACTATGTAATGGATGCTCACTCCTTCTACAACTTCATATATTTTATATTCCTCATCATCGTGAGTAACTTCAATCTTCAATCTACAAATCTATTATCATTATCATTATCAGACCACTTCAACTCGGATTCAACTCCAGACAAACCAACTAGATTATCATGACTTTATCAGACCACTTCAACTCGGATTCAACTCCAGACAAATCTTTTGTGGGATATTATTTAGTGTTTCGTGCCCCACGTAGTCACATTTCGTTGTTAGTTTATTGACAGTTTAGTTTATAGTTTATTGAGTTATTGTTTTGATTTTGCTAATAAAAATGGAACTCAACATCCGCTGCGCCTTGGTCCGAACGTGACAAGTGGCAATAACCCCTGACCTCTCACCCCTGACCTCTCACCCCTGACCTCTCACCCCTGACCTCTCACCCCTGACCTCTCACCCCTGACCTCTAACCCCTGACCTCTCACCCCTGACCTCTCACCCCTGACCTCTCACCCCTGACCTCTCACCCCTGACCTCTAGTCTAATATCTTCCGCTATTATCCTCAGTCATTTTCCATCCAGATTGTCAGACCCCGGTGGCTTGTCATTGTTGATAGACAACAATAATTGTTTCACCTCTTCCACACTGACTTTACGGAATTCTAAATTACAATGCTTTGTCTTTCATAATTCGATCAGATATACTTGGATGTGTAGTGTCAGCGTTTGTTGCTGGCATGTCATCCCTAAATTTGCTTATCTTGCCGATGAAAAAATTGATTTAAGTAATCTGCAATATCAGTGGGTTTTGTGATGAGCTTGGGTTAAGCCTGCCAGTGTCTTCATCAGCGTCTTCAGCCGAAGACTGTTCTTGGACCCAGGAAGTAGAGCGATCCTCAGCACCTCCATCTAGCCATTAGAGAGCATCCTCCGTGGAATGTTCAGCTGCTGCCCAGTCGAACTCCAATCCAGAAGCTACAGTGGGTGGTACGCTTCCTAAAGAAAGCAGCTATCAGCAAAGTCAGATTTAGTAAGGGGAAAAAAGTAAAGTGTGAATGGGGTGGGGGGGATATTTAAGATACTCTTTGAAGAGGTAGTGTTTCAGATGTTTTCAGAAGATGGGCAGGGGACTCTGCTGTCCTAGCTTCAGGGGGAAGTTGGTTCCACCATGAATGATGGAGCTGAGTTTGCCTTTTTGCCTAAAATGTCATTGAATTTCATTGAATTTCATCCAAAGCTTTTTATTATCTTCATGATAAGAAGATTCTTCTTCTTTTTATTTAGTTTAGTCACATGATTTCTTTGGCCAATCGGTTGTGCAGCCAGACTTATCTGCCATTCCTTTTGCCTCATCCCTCTACAACCATACAATTTTTTTCAATTCCTCATCAATCCAAGGGGATTTTAACAGTTTTTACAGTCATTTTCTTAACGGGTGCTTATTAGTACCTGGAGTGCTGTGTCTGGTTGCTCCTCATTACACACCAACAAATATTATTTACATCATCAACATATGATTCTCTACAAAACGTATTGTATGACCTCTTATACACTGTATTAGTCCAGCCTTTGGATCTGTGGTTTTCCTAGATATGGCTACTATATTGTGATCACTACATCCTACATCCTAACCCTACAAAACATACTGTATGACCTCTTATACACTATATCAGGCCCTTTGGATCTGTGGTTTTCCTAGATATGGCTACTATATTGTGATCACTACATCCTATGGATTTGGAAACTGCTTTAAAACAAATTTCTGCAGCATTAGTAAAGATGTGATCAATACATGTTGATGATTTCATTCCTGTGCTGTTTGTAAATACCCTGGTAGGTTGACTGATAACCTGAACCAGGTTGC
The DNA here is from genome assembly GCF_045679555.1 of Salvelinus alpinus. Lineage (NCBI taxonomy): Eukaryota > Metazoa > Chordata > Actinopteri > Salmoniformes > Salmonidae > Salvelinus > Salvelinus alpinus. The sequence continues at coordinate 116,552,510 of NC_092087.1, read as the reverse complement.
AGACACAGGAATCTGGTTCTGAATATGTATGTGTGTGTGTCGTTCTGGTAACTACGTGTGTGTTGTCCTGGTAACTCTGTGCGTGTTGTCGTGATAATTCTGTGTGTGTGTGTTGTCACGGTAACTCTGTGTGTGTTGTCCTGGTAACTCTGTGCGTGTTGTCGTGATAATTCTGTGTGTGTGTGTTGTCACGGTAACTCTGTGTGTGTTGTCCTGGTAACTCTGCACGTGTTGTCGTGATAATTGTCCCTCCCTCTCCAGGTGGGCTCGTTCTTCATGCTGAACCTGTGCCTGGTCGTCATAGCGACCCAGTTCTCAGAGACGAAACAGCGCGAGAACGCCCTGATGAGGTCGGAGCAGCGTGCCCGTTACCTCAGCAACGCCTCCACTCTGGCTTCCTATCAGGAGCCGGGGTCCTGCTACGAGGAGATACTGCGCTACATCGGACACCTGTACCGTAAACTGACCCGCAGAGTCTCCCGGGCCATCACACACTGCTCTACACACACACCTCGCCGCACCTGTCCCTGTTGGACACACACACACCAACACACACCCAAAGGAGAGGTGAACGGACTGGCCAATCGGCACTCGGGACACACCCATGGCGTCTTCCACCTTGCTCATCGTCCTCCTCCTCTTCCTCGTCCGTCTAATTGTGTGGAGATGAGTAACGGAGGAGTAGGGAGGAGGGGCAGGGAGTTAAACTACCCTTCTATCTACCCCCACGACCTCTACGACCTGGTGTTAGAACACGATAAGAGTGAGTGTGTGTGTGTGTGTGTGTGTGTGTGTGTGTGTGTGTGTGTGTGTGTGTGTGTGTGTGTGTGTGTGTGTGTGTGTGTGTGTGTGTGTGTGTGTCTCGTGTGTGTGTGTGTGTGTGTGTTCTCAGTGTGTGTGTTCTCTCAGTGTGTGTGTTCTCAGTGTGTGTTCTCAGTGTGTGTTCTCAGTGTGTGTGTTCTCTCAGTGTGTGTTCTCAGTGTGTGTTCTCAGTGTGTGTTCTCTCAGTGTGTGTTCTCAGTGTGTGTGTTCTCTCAGTGTGTGTTCTCAGTGTGTGTTCTCAGTGTGTGTTCTCAGTGTGTGTTCTCAGTGTGTGTTCTCTCAGTGTGTGTTCTCTCAGTGTGTGTGTTCTCTCAGTGTGTGTTCTCAGTGTGTCTTCTCTCAGTGTGTGTGTTCTCTCAGTGTGTGTTCTCAGTGTGTGTTCTCAGTGTGTGTTCTCAGTGTGTGTGTTCTCAGTGTGTGTTCTCAGTGTGTGTGTTCTCAGTGTGTGTTCTCAGTGTGTGTGTTCTCAGTGTGTGTTCTCAGTGTGTGTGTTCTCAGTGTGTGTTCTCAGTGTGTGTTCTCTCAGTGTGTGTTCTCTCAGTGTGTGTTCTCTCAGTGTGTGTTCTCTCTCAGTGTGTGTGTGTGTGTGTGTGTGTGTGTCTAGTAACGTCTCTCTCTCCGTCAGGTGTGTGTGGTAACAGTCTGGCGTTACCGTTTTCAGAGGCAGAGCACAGGGAGTCGTTGCCATGCCCCTACTGCATCCACGACGACCAGCTTCGTGACAACGACCATGCCGATTTTGAACCTAGCAACCAGCGCCATGGCAACCAGAGCCCTCGCCGCGGTAACAGCCTTCGGCGTGTAGATGGACAGGCCCTGAGGCCAATCAGAGACCTAGTTGGGTGGTGGGCGGAGCTACAGGCCGGGTTGGAGCATGTAAGACTGTAGGACTTAGTGACGTTGTCACTGATCATATAGTTAGACTGATCTGATCTATACCTGGGTTTTAGATCAGGATGTTACATGGTATGTTTATGTTTCTTCATACATGTATGAAATGTACTTTACAAATTACATTAGTTATTAGTACTACTATTATATTATGATATATTATTATATTATATTATTATATATTATTAATATAATATTTCTATTATGATTACTATATTATTCTACTATTATTATTATCACTACTATTAGTACTATTATTATATTATTATATATTATTATATTATATTATATATTATTATATTATTATTATATATTTTTATATTATTATATATTATTATAATATAATATTATTATATTATTATAATTATTAAATTATTATTATATTGTTACTATTGTTATTATTATTCATAATTATATTATATTATAATTATTACTGTTATTATTATAATTATTATAATTATTAAATTATTATTATATTGTTACTATTCTTATTATTATTCATAATTATATTATTATATTATAATTATTACTGTTATTATTATAATTTATATAATTATTATAATTATAATATTATTATTATATTGTTCCTATTGTTATTATTATTAATCATTATATTATTATATTATAATATTATTACTGATATTATTATTATATTATTATAATTATTACTATTATTATTATTATTACTAAGATGTTCAAATAACCCTACACCTTGACCCCTAACCCCTACCTCCTACTCCTTACACCCTAACCCTAACCCCTACCCTCTACTCCCTCTAGGTGGTGAGCAGTAGATACTTCAACAGAGGGATCATGATCTCCATCCTCATCAACACGCTCAGTATGGGGATAGAGTTCCACCAACAGGTACAGGAGAGGAGAGGAGAGGAGAGGAGAGGAGAGGAGAGGAGAGGAGAGGAGAGGAGAGGAGAGGAGAGGAGTGTGTGTGTGTGTGTGTGTGTGTGTGTGTGTGTGTGTGTGGTTTTCTATGTTTCATCAAAACTCTGGTAATCATGTGATGTTTATGGACGGATTATCAAGTTCCTAATCAACTCCCTGATGAGGCTATCCAGCTGTACCCACAGAGTGTGTGTTCTCTGTGTGTGTGTGTGTGTGTGTGTGTGTGTGTGTGTGTGTGTGTGTGTGTGTGAGGTTACAGGGCTTGAGGTGTTAATTAAAGTGTACATCTCAGTGTGAGAGGAGGGGATAGATTGTGTGTGTGTGTTCATGTGTATTCTGTTTTACCAGTCTTACCGCCCTTAGTTCATAATGATGTTTCCATTGGTTCTGACCTCAGCTGACCCTATAGACAGTATACTGCCCCCTACTGGCCACACTACGGTACTACTATAAACCAGACACAGTATACTGTCCCCTACTGGCCACACTACAGTACTACTATAACCCAGACACAGTATACTGTCCCCTACTGGCCACACTACAGTACTACTATAACCCAGACACAGTATACTGTCCCCTACTGGCCACACTACAGTACTACTATAACCCAGACACAGTATACTGCCCCCTACTGTCCACACTACAGTACTACTATAACCCAGACACAGTATACTGTCCCCTACTGGCCACACTACAGTACTACTATAACCCAGACACAGTATACTGTCCCCTACTGCCCACACTACAGTACTACTTTAACCCAGACACAGTATACTGTCCCCTACTGTCCACACTACAGTACTACTATAACCCAGACACAGTATACTGTCCCCTACTGGCAACACTACAGTACTACTATAACCCAGACACAGTATACTGTCCCCTACTGTCCCCTACTGTCCACACTACAGTACTACTATAAACCAGACACAGTATAATGTCCCCTACTGGCCACACTACAGTACTACTATAACCCAGACACAGTATACTGTCCCCTACTGGCCACACTACAGTACTACTATAACCCAGACACAGTATACTGTCCCCTACTGGCCACACTACAGTACTACTATAACCCAGACACAGTATACTGTCCCCTACTGGCCACACTACAGTACTACTATAACCCAGACACAGTATACTGTCCCCTACTGTCCACACTACAGTACTACTATAACCCAGACACAGTATACTGTCCCCTACTGTCCACACTACAGTACTACTATAACCCAGACACAGTATACTGTCCCCTACTGGCCAAACTACAGTACTACTATAAACCAGACACAGTATACTGTCCCCTACTGGCCACACTACAGTACTACTATAACCCAGACACAGTATACTGTCCCCTACTGTCCACACTACAGTACTACTATAACCCAGACACAGTATACTGTCCCCTACTGTCCCCTACTGTCCCCTACTGTCCACACTACAGTACTACTATAACCCAGACACAGTATACTGTCCCCTACTGGCCACACTACAGTACTACTATAACCCAGACACAGTATACTGTCCCCTACTGTCCACACTACAGTACTACTATAACCCAGACACAGTATACTGTCCCCTACTGGCCAAACTACAGTACTACTATAAACCAGACACAGTATACTGTCCCCTACTGGCCACACTACAGTACTACTATAAACCAGACACAGTATACTGTCCCCTACTGTCCACACTACAGTACTACTATAACCCAGACACAGTATACTGTCCCCTACTGTCCCCTACTGGCCACACTACAGTACTACTATAACCCAGACACAGTATACTGTCCCCTACTGGCCAAACTACAGTACTACTATAACCCAGACACAGTATACTGTCCCCTACTGTCCACACTACAGTACTACTATAACCCAGACACAGTATACTGTCCCCTACTGTCCACACTACAGTACTACTATAACCCAGACACAGTATACTGTCCCCTACTGGCCACACTACAGTACTACTATAACCCAGACACAGTATACTGCCCCCTACTGTCCACACTACAGTACTACTATAACCCAGACACAGCATAATGTCCCCTACTGGCCACACTACAGTACTACTATAACCCAGACACAGTATACTGTCCCCTACTGTCCACACTACAGTACTACTATAACCCAGACACAGTATACTGCCCCCTACTGGCCACACTACAGTACTACTATAACCCAGACACAGTATACTGCCCCCTACTGGCCACACTACAGTACTACCATTAACTGCCGCTTACCATTTTAAAGCACTGGAGGCCTATACCAAAGAATCTTCTCTTCTTGTTGACATATTCCCTTCCTTCCTTCCTCTTCTCTCTCTCTCACTCTCTCTCTCTCTCTCTCTCTCTCCTCTCTCTCTCCCTCTCTCTCTCTCTCTCTCTCTCTCTCTCTCTCTCTCTCTCTCTCTCTCTCTCTCTCTCTCTCTCTCTCTCCCTCTCTCTCTATCCCCACCCCCTCTCTCCCTCCCCCTCTCTCTCTCTCTCTCTCTCTCTCTCTCTCTCTCTCTCTCTCTCTCTCTCTCTCTCTCTCTCTCTCTCTATCCCCACCCCCTCTCTCTCTCTCCCTCCCCCCCTCTCTCTCTCCCTCCCTCCCTCCCCCTAGCCCCAGGAGCTGACTGACATCCTAGAGATCAGTAATCTAGTGTTCACCAGTCTCTTCAGTCTGGAGATGCTCCTGAAGCTGTTGGCCTTCGGACTCTTCGGCTACATCAGGAACCCGTACAACGGCTTTGACAGCGTCATCGTCATCATTAGGTGTGTGTCTGTGCTTCCAGGAAATATCTGTATGTATCATTCACCAAAACTTTTCCAGGAGTTAATGCTTGTTGCTAAGCTAGCTGTAACTTGCTGCTCGATGCTAAACTAGCTGTAACTTGCTGCTCGATGCTAAGCTAGCTATAACCTGCTGTTCGATGCTAAACTAGCTATAACTTGCTGTTTGATGCAAAACTAGCTGTAACTTGCTGATCGATGCTAAACTAGCTGTAACTTGCTGCTCGATGCTAAGCTAGCTATAACCTGCTGTTCGATGCAAAACTAGCTGTAACTTGCTGATCGATGCTAAGCTAGCTGTACCTTGCTGCTCGATGCTAAGCTAGCTATAACTTGCTGCTCGATGCTAAACTAGCTATAACCTGCTGTTCAATGCTGAACTAGCTATGCCTTGCTGCTCAATGCTTAACTAGCTGTACCTTGCTGCCTGATACTAAGCTAGCTGTACCTTGCTGCTCGATGCTTAACTAGCTATACTTGCTGCTTGAAGCTAAGCTAGCTGTACCTTGCTGATCGATGCTAAACTAGCTGTAACTTGCTGCTCGATGCTAAGCTAGCTATAACCTGCTGTTCGATGCAAAACTAGCTGTAACTTGCTGATCGATGCTAAGCTAGCTGTACCTTGCTGCTCGATGCTAAGCTAGCTATAACTTGCTGCTCGATGCTAAACTAGCTATAACCTGCTGTTCAATGCTGAACTAGCTATGCCTTGCTGCTCAATGCTTAACTAGCTGTACCTTGCTGCCTGATACTAAGCTAGCTGTACCTTGCTGCTCGATGCTTAACTAGCTATACTTGCTGCTTGAAGCTAAGCTAGCTGTACCTTGCTGCTCGATGCTAAACTAGCTGTACCTTGCTCTTCGATGCTAAGCTAGCTTTACCTTGCTGCTCGATGCTAAGCTAGCTGTACCTTGCTGCTCAATGCAAAGCTAGCTGTACCTTGCTGCTCGATGCTAAGCTAGCTGTACCTTGCTGCTCGATGCTAAGCTAGCTATAACTTGCTGCTCGATGCTAAACTAGCTATAACCTGCTGTTCAATGCTGAACTAGCTATGCCTTGCTGCTCAATGCTTAACTAGCTGTACCTTGCTGCCTGATACTAAGCTAGCTGTACCTTGCTGCTCGATGCTAAGCTAGCTATAACTTGCTGCTCGATGCTAAACTAGCTATAACCTGCTGTTCAATGCTGAACTAGCTATGCCTTGCTGCTCAATGCTTAACTAGCTGTACCTTGCTGCCTGATACTAAGCTAGCTGTACCTTGCTGCTCGATGCTTAACTAGCTATAACTTGCTGCTTGAAGCTAAGCTAGCTGTACCTTGCTGCTCGATGCTAAACTAGCTGTACCTTGCTGCTCGATGCTAAGCTAGCTTTACCTTGCTGCTCGATGCTAAGCTAGCTGTACCTTGCTGCTCAATGCTAAGCTAGCTGTACCTTGCTGCTCGATGCTAAGCTAGCTGTACCTTGCTGCTCGATGCTTAACTAGCTATAACTTGCTGCTTGAAGCTAAGCTAGCTGTACCTTGCTGCTCGATGCTAAACTAGCTGTACCTTGCTGCTCGATGTTAAGCTAGCTTTACCTTGCTGCTCGATGCTAAGCTAGCTGTACCTTGCTGCTCAATGCTAAGCTAGCTGTACCTTGCTGCACGATGCTAAGCTAGCTGTACCTTGCTGCTCGATGCTAAGCTAGCTGTACCTTGCTGCTCGATGCTAAGCGTTTTATGTGTTTCTCTCAAAGTGTATGGGAGATCATTGGCCAGGCGGACGGCGGTCTGTCAGTCCTGCGTACGTTCCGTCTGCTGCGTGTCCTAAAGCTGGTCAGGTTCCTGCCCGCCCTGCGCAGACAGCTGGTGGTTCTGATGAAGACTATGGACAATGTAGCCACCTTCTGCATGCTGCTCATGCTCTTCATCTTCATATTCAGGTATGTTGTCAGGTCTTAGATGACATCATAGTCAGGTATGTTGTCAGGTCTTAGATGACATCATCATCATAGTCAGGTATGTTGTCAGGTCTTAGATGACATCATAGTCAGGTATGTTGTCAGGTCTTAGATGACATCATAGTCAGGTATGTTGTCAGGTCTTAGATGACTTCATAGTCAGGTATGTTGTCAGGTCTTAGATGACATCATAGTCAGGTATGTTGTCAGGTCTTAGATGACATCATAGTCAGGTATGTTGTCAGGTCTTAGATGACATCATCATCATAGTCAGGTGTGTTGTCAGGTCTTAGATGACATCATAGTCAGGTATGTTGTCAGGTCTTAGATGACATCATAGTCATAGTCAGGTGTGTTGTCAGGTCTTAGATGACATCATAGGCAGGTATGTTGTCATGTCTTAGATGACATCATAGTCAGGTATGTTGTCAGGTCTTAGATGACATCATCATCATAGTCAGGTATGTTGTCAGGTTTTAGATGACGTCATAGTCAGGTATGTTGTCAGGTCTTAGATGACATCATAGTCAGGTATGTTGTCAGGTCTTAGATGACATCATAGTCAGGTATGTTGTCAGGTCTTAGATGACATCATCATCATAGTCAGGTATGTTGTCAGGTCTTAGATGACATCATAGTCAGGTATGTTGTCAGGTCTTAGATGACATCATAGTCAGGTATGTTGTCAGGTCTTAGATGACATCATAGTCAGGTATGTTGTCAGGTCTTAGATGACATCATCATCATAGTCAGGTATGTTGTCAGGTCTTAGATGACATCATAGTCAGGTATGTTGTCAGGTCTTAGATGACATCATAGTCAGGTATGTTGTCAGGTCTTAGATGACATCATAGTCAGGTATGTTGTCAGGTCTTAGATGACATCATCATCATAGTCAGGTATGTTGTCAGGTCTTAGATGACATCATAGTCAGGTGTGTTGTCAGGTCTTAGATGACATCATAGTCAGGTATGTTGTCAGGTCTTAGATGACATCATAGTCAGGTATGTTGTCAGGTCTTAGATGACATCATAGTCAGGTATGTTGTCAGGTCTTAGATGACATCATCATCATAGTCAGGTGTGTTGTCAGGTCTTAGATGACATCATAGTCAGGTATGTTGTCAGGTCTTAGATGACATCATCATCATAGTCAGGTATGTTGTCAAGTCTTAGATGACATCATAGTCAGGTATGTTGTCAGGTCTTAGATGACATCATAGTCAGGTATGTTGTCAGGTCTTAGATGACATCATCATCATAGTCAGGTGTGTTGTCAGGTCTTAGATGACATCATAGTCAGGTATGTTGTCAGGTCTTAGATGACATCATAGTCAGGTATGTTGTCAGGTCTTAGATGACATCATCATCATAGTCAGGTATGTTGTCAGGTCTTAGATGACATCATCATCATAGTCAGGTGTGTTGTCAGGTCTTAGATGACATCATAGTCAGGTATGTTGTCAGGTCTTAGATGACATCATCATCATAGTCAGGTATGTTGTCAGGTCTTAGATGACATCATAGTCAGGTATGTTGTCAGGTCTTAGATGACATCATAGTCAGGTGTGTTGTCAGGTCTTAGATGACATCATCATCATAGTCAGGTATGTTGTCAGGTCTTAGATGACATCATAGTCAGGTGTGTTGTCAGGTCTTAGATGACATCATCATCATAGTCAGGTATGTTGTCAGGTCTTAGATGACATCATAGTCAGGTATGTTGTCAGGTCTTAGATGACATCATAGTCAGGTATGTTGTCAGGTCTTAGATGACATCATAGTCAGGTGTGTTGTCAGGTCTTAGATGACATCATAGTCAGGTATGTTGTTAGGTCTTAGATGACATCATGTGTATATTATGTGTGTGTGTCCATGGTGTGTGTGTGTGTGTGTGTGTGTGTGTGTGTGTGTGTGTGTGTGTGTGTGTGTGTGTGTGTGTGTGTGTGTGTGTGTGTGTGTGTGTGTGTGTGTGTGTGTGTGTGTGTAATGTGTAATGTGTAATGTGTGTGTGTGTGTGTGTGTTGCAGTATCCTCGGCATGCATCTGTTCGGCTGTAAGTTTGGTCTGAAGCTGGACAGTGGAGACACGCTACCTGACAGGAAGAACTTTGACTCGCTGCTCTGGGCTATCGTCACTGTGTTCCAGGTACACACACACACACACACACACGCACGCATGCTGGCTGGCCTCTCATCCCACTCTCTACTCTCTCATCCCTCCTCTCATCCCTCTCCCTTTCTCTCATCCCTCCTCTCTCATCCCTCTCTCTCCTCTCTCATCCCTCATCTCTCATCTCTCATCCCTCCTCTCTCATCCCTCTCTCTCCTCTCTCATCCCTCTCTCTCCTCTCTCATCCCTCCTCTCTCATCTCTCATCCCTCCTCTCTCATCTCTCATCCCTCCTCTCATCCCTCTCCCTCTCTCTCATCCCTCCTCTCATCCCTCTCTCTCCTCTCTCATCCCTCTCTCTCCTCTCTCATCCCTCCTCTCATCCCTCTCTCATCCCTCTTCTCTCCTCTCTCATCCCTCTCTCTCCTCTCTCATCCCTCTTCTCTCCTCTCTCATCCCTCTCTCTCCTCTCTCATCCCTCTCTCTCCTCTCTCATCCCTCTTCTCTCCTCTCTCCTCTCTCATCCCTCTCTCTCCTCTCTCATCCCTCTCTCTCCTCTCTCATCCCTCTTCTCTCCTCTCTCCTCTCTCATCCCTCTCTCTCCTCTCTCATCCCTCTCTCTCCTCTCTCATCCCTCTCTCTCCTCTCTCATCCCTCCTCTCTCCTCTCTCATCCCTCTCTCTCCTCTCTCATCTCTCCTCTCTCCTCTCTCATCCCTCTCTCTCCTCTCTCATCCCTCCTCTCATCCCTCTCCCTTTCTCTCATCCCTCGCTCTCCTCTCTCATCCCTCTCTCTCCTCTCTCATCCCTCTCTCTCCTCTCTCTTCTCTCATCCCTCTCTCTCCTCTCTCATCTCTCCTCTCTCCTCTCTCATCTCTCCTCTCTCCTCTCTCATCCCTCTCTCTCCTCTCTCATCCCTCTCTCTCCTCTCTCCTCTCTCATCCCTCTTTCTGTCTCTAGATCCTGACTCAAGAGGACTGGAATGTGGTCCTGTATAATGGCATGGCCTCCACCTCTCCTCTCGCTGCTCTCTACTTTGTAGCTCTGATGACGTTTGGGAACTACGTCCTCTTCAACCTGCTGGTGGCCATCTTGGTGGAGGGCTTCCAGGCGGAGGCAAGTGTTCTGCTGGGTTCTACTAGTTTCTACAGGATTCTATGGGGTTCTACTAGTTTCTACAGGATTCTGTGGGGTTCTACTCGTTTCTACAGGATTCTATGGGGTTTTACTAGTTTCTACAGGATTCTATGGGGTTTTACAGGCCGGGCTGGGCTGGGTTCTACTAGTTTCTGAAGGATTCTATGGGGTTCTACTAGTATCTACAGGATTCTATGGGGTTTTTACTAGTTTCTACAGTATTCTATGGGGTTCTACTAGTTTCTACAGGATTCTATGGTGTTCTACTAGTTTCTACAGGATTCTATGTTTTTTTTACTAGTTTCTACAGTATTCTATGGGGTTCTACTAGTTTCTACAGGATTCTATGGGGTTCTACTAGTTTCTACAGGATTCTATGGGGTTCTACTACTGTGTTCTACTAGTTTCTACAGGATTCTATGGGGTTCTACTAGTGTGTTCTACTAGTTTCTACAGGATTCTATGGGGTTCTACTAGTTTCTACATGATTCTATGGGGTTCTACTAGTTTCTACAGGATTCTATGGGGTTTTACAGGCCGGGCTGGGCTGGGTTCTACTAGTTTCTGAAGGATTCTATGGGGTTCTACTAGTATCTACAGGATTCTATGGGGTTTTACTAGTTTCTACAGGATTCTATTGGGTTCTACTAGTTTCTACAGGATTCTATGGGGTTCTACTACTGGGTTCTACTAGTTTCTACACGATTCTATGGGGTTCTACTAGTTTCTACAGTATTCTATGGGGTTCTACTAGTTTCTACAGGATTCTATGGGGTTCTACTAGTTTCTACAGGATTCTATGGGGTTCTACTACTGGGTTCTACTAGTTTCTACAGGATTCTATGGGGTTCTACTAGTTTCTACAGGATTCTATGGGGTTCTACTAGTTTCTACAGGATTCTATGGGGTTCTACTAGTTTCTACAGGATTCTATGGGGTTCTACTAGTTTCTACAGGATTCTATGGGGTTCTACTAGTTTCTACAGGATTCTTTGGGGTTCTACTAGTTTCTACAGGATTCTATGGGGTTCTACTACTGGGTTCTACTAGTTTCTACAGGATTCTATGGGGTTCTACTAGTTTCTACAGGATTCTATGGGGTTCTACTAGTTTCTACAGGATTCTATGGGGTTCTACTAGTTTCTACAGGATTCTATGGGGTTCTACTACTGGGTTCTACTCGTTTCTACAGGATTCTATGGGGTTCTACTAGTTTCTACAGGATTCTATGGGGTTCTACTAGTTTCTACAGGATTCTATGGGGTTCTACTAGTTTCTACAGGATTCTATGGGGTTCTACTACTGGGTTCTACTCGTTTCTACAGGATTCTATGGGGTTCTACTAGTTTCTACAGGATTCTATGGGGTTCTACTAGTTTCTACAGGATTCTATGGGGTTCTACTAGTTTCTACAGGATTCTATGGTGGTTTTACTAGTTTCTACAGGATTCTATGGGGTTTTACTAGTTTCGGACAGGATTCTATGGGGTTCTACTAGTTTCTGACAGGATTCTATGGGGTTCTACTAGTATTCTACAGGATTCTATGGGGTTCTACTCTGTGTTCTACTAGTTTCTACAGGATTCTATGGGGTTCTACTAGTTTCTACAGGATTCTATGGGGTTCTACTAGTTTCTACAGGATTCTATGGGGTTTTCGGCCGGGCTGGGCTGGTTTACTAGTTTCTACAGGATTCTATGGGGTTCTACTAGTTTCTACAGGATTCTATGGGGTTCTACTAGTTTCTACAGGATTCTATGGGGTTCTACTAGTTTCTACAGGATTCTATGGGGTTCTACTACTGGGTTCTACTAGTTTCTACACGATTCTATGGGGTTCTACTAGTTTCTACAGTATTCTATGGGGTTCTACTAGTTTCTACAGGATTCTATGGGGTTCTACTAGTTTCTACAGGATTCTATGGGGTTCTACTACTGGGTTCTACTAGTTTCTACAGGATTCTATGGGGTTCTACTAGTTTCTACAGGATTCTATGGGGTTCTACTAGTTTCTACAGGATTCTATGGGGTTCTACTAGTTTATACAGGATTCTATGGGGTTCTACTAGTTTCTACAGGATTCTATGGGGTTCTACTAGTTTTACAGGATTCTTTGGGGTTTTACTAGTTTCTACAGGATTCTATGGGGTTCTACTACTGGGTTCTACTCGTTTCTACAGGATTCTATGGGGTTCTACTAGTTTCTACAGGATTCTATGGGGTTCTACTAGTTTCTACAGGATTCTATGGGGTTCTACTAGTTTCTACAGGATTCTTTGGGGTTCTACTAGTTACTACAGGATTCTATGGGGTTCTACTACTGGGTTCTACTAGTTACTACAGGATTCTATGGGGTTCTACTACTGGGTTCTACTAGTTTCTACAGGATTCTATGGGGTTCTACTAGTTTCTACAGGATTCTATGGGGTTCTACTAGTTTCTACAGGATTCTTTGGGGTTCTACTAGTTTCTACAGGATTATATGGGGTTCTACTACTGGGTTCTACTAGTTTCTACAGGATTCTATGGGGTTCTACTACGGGGTTCTACTAGTTTCTACAGGATTCTATGGGGTTCTACTAGTTTCTACAGGATTCTATGGGGTTCTACTACTTTCTACAGGGTTCTATGGGGTTCTACTAGTTTGTACAGTATTCTATGGGGTTCTACTACTGGGTTCTACTAGTTTCTACTGGATTCTATGTGGTTCTACTACTGGGTTCTACTAGTTTCTACAGGATTCTATGGGGTTCTACTACTGGGTTCTACTAGTTTCTACAGGATTCTATGGGGTTCTACTACTTTCTATAGGATTATATGGGGTTCTACTAGTTTCTACAGGATTCTATGGGGTTCTACTACTGGGTTCTACATGATTCTATGGGGTTCTACTAGTTTCTACAGGATTCTATGGGGTTCTACTACTTTCTACAGGGTTCTATGGGTTTTTTACTAGTTTCTACAGTATTCTATGGGGTTCTACTAGTTTCTACAGGATTTTATGGGGTTCTACTAGTTTCTACAGAATTCTATGGGGTTCTACTAGTTTCTACAGGATTCTATGGGGTTCTACTACTGGGTTCTACTAGTTTCTACAGGATTCTATGGGGTTCTACTAGTTTCTACAGGATTCTATGGGGTTCTACTACTTTCTACAGGGTTCTATGGGGTTCTACTAGTTTCTACAGTATTCTATGGGGTTCTACTAGTTTCTACAGTATTCTATGGGCTTTTACAGGCCGGGGTTATATCTGGTTGGACATTATTTATAGAATCCCTCCATCCCTCCCTTCATCCATCCATCCCTCCCTTCATCCATCTCTACCTCCATCCATCCCTCCCTTCATTCATCCATCTCTACCTCCATCACCCACTCTCTCCCTCACACACACACACACACACACACACACACACACACACACACACACACACACACACACACACACACACACACACACACACACACACACACACACACACACACACACAGTCCCGCTGGCCCAGGAGGTTGTTTTGATACTGGTTGTCCAGCTGTTGTTTCCTGTTTTCATCTGAACATCACACACACAGTTACACCTCTGGGACCTGATCTATTACACACACACAAAGGGCCACACACACACACACACACGCACGCACACGCACACACACACTTTTGCCTCTCTCTCCCTCTCTCTCTGTCTCCCTATCTCTCGCTCTCTCTCTCTCACTCTGTCTCTCTCTCTCTCTCTCTCTTTGTCTCTCTTTCCCCCATCCATGTTTCTCTCCTCTCAACTCAGGTGAAAATCTTTATTGCAGAAACTAAATATCAGGAAGGTTTTTGTACACTCAGTGTATATACCGTGGTTTCAGGAAAGTATTCTGACCCCTTCCCTTTTCCACATTTTACAGCATTATTCTAAAATGTATTAAATAACTAAAAATCCTCATCAATAAACCTTATTTACATAAGTATTCAGACCCTTTGCTATGAGACTCTAAATTGAGCTCAGGTTTATCCTGTTTCCATTGATCATCCTTGAGATGTTTCTACAACTTGATTGGAGTCCACCTGTGGTAAATTCAATTGATTGGACATGATTTGGAAAGGCACACACCTGTCTATATAACGTCCCACAGTTGACAGTGCATGTCAGAGCAAAAACCAAGCCATGAGGTTGAAGGAATTGTCCGCAGAGCTCCGAGATAGGATTGTGTCGAGGCACAGATCTAGGGAAAGGTACCAATACATGTCTGCAGCATTGAAGGTCTCCAAGAACACAGTGGCCTCCATCATTCTTAAATGGAAGAAGTTTGGAACCAGCAAGACTCTTCCTAGAGCTGGCCGTCTGGCCAAACTGAGAAATCTTGGGAGAAGGGCCTTGGTCAGAGAGGTGACCAAGAACCCAATGGTTTCTCTGACAGAGCTCTAGAGTTCCTCTGTGGAGATGGGAGAACCTTCCAGAAGGA
Source organism: Salvelinus alpinus (assembly GCF_045679555.1). NCBI lineage: Eukaryota > Metazoa > Chordata > Actinopteri > Salmoniformes > Salmonidae > Salvelinus > Salvelinus alpinus. Next base: position 116,537,491 of record NC_092087.1, on the reverse strand, counting down.
CAACCATCTCTGCAGCATTCCAACATTCAGGCCTTTATGGTAGAGTGGCCAGACGGAAGCCACTCCTCAGTAAAAGGCACATGACAGCCTCCGATGATGGTGATGATGATGATGGTGGTGGTGGTGATGATGATGGTGGTGGTGATGATGGTGGTGATGGTGGTGGTGATGGTGGTGATGATGGTGGTGGTGATGGTGATGATGGTGGTGATGGTGGTGGTGATGATGATGGTGGTGGTGATGATGGTGGTGGTGGTGATGGTGAGGATGATGGTGGTGATGGTGATGATGGTGCTGATGATGGTGATGATGGTGAGGATGATGGTGAGGATGATGGTGGTGATGATGGTGATGGTGGTGATGATGGTGAGGATGATGGTGAGGATGATGGTGAGGATGATGGTGGTGGTGATGGTGATGATGGTGGTGGTGATGATGATGATGATGGTGGTGATGATGGTGGTGATGATGGTGGTGATGATGGTGATGATGGTGGTGGTGGTGATGATGATGATGGTGGTGATGATGGTGATGATGGTGAGGATGATGGTGAGGATGATGGTGAGGATGATGGTGATGATGATGGTGGTGGTGATGGTGATGATGGTGGTGATGGTGGTGGTGATGATGATGGTGGTGGTGATGATGGTGGTGATGATGATGATGATGGTGGTGGTGGTGATGATGATGATTGTATCTTCATCAGGGTGATGCTAACAGGTCAGAGGACGACGATGAGAAACTGTCGACCTTAGAAGAGGAGGAGAAGATGAAGGACCTGTATTCAGCAGGTATACACACACACACACACACACACACACACACACACACACACAGAGACACACACACACACACACACACACACACACACACACACACACACACACACACACACACACACACACACACACACACACACACACACACACACACACACACACACACACACACACACACACACACACACACACACACACACACACACACACACACACACACACACACACACACACACACACACACACACACACCTTGGCTGGGATCAATTCCAATTAACTTTTGGAATTGATTTGAAATAGACTGTTTGGACTTATTGAATTGGAATTGAATTGTAATTCCATATTTAGACATTTCACATTTAATGGAATTAATGCACGTAGTATCAACACTGCAGGATTTGTTTTAAATTCATGAACCGGGTTCACAGGATGACAGAAAGGACTAGATCAGTTGGATAACCAACCACTCTATCATGTAGGACCTATCTTCCTGTATGTGACATCATTACCACTCTATCATGTAGGACCTATCTTCCTGTATGTGTCATCAGTGACATCATTACCACTCTATCATGTAGGACCTCTCTTCCTTGACGTGTCATCAGTGACATCATTACCACTCTATCATGTAGGACCTATCTTCCTGTATGTGACATCATTACCACTCTATCATGTAGGACCTATCTTCCTGTATGTGTCATCAGTGACATCATTACCACTCTATCATGTAGGACCTCTCTTCCTTGACGTGTCATCAGTGACATCATTACCACTCTATCATGTAGGACCTATCTTCCTTGATGTGTCATCAGTGACATCATTACCACTCTATCATGTAGGACCTATCTTCCTTGATGTGACATCATTACCACTCTATCATGTAGGACCTATCTTCCTTGATGTGTCATCAGTGACATCATTACCACTCTATCATGTAGGACCTATCTTCCTTGATGTGACATCATTACCACTCTATCATGTAGGACCTATCTTCCTTGATGTGTCATCAGTGACATCATTACCACTCTATCATGTAGGACCTATCTTCCTTGATGTGTCATCAGTGACATCATTACCACTCTATCATGTAGGACCTATCTTCCTGTATGTGACATCATTACCACTCTATCATGTAGGACCTATCTTCCTCGATGTGTCATCAGTGACATCATTACCACTCTATCATGTAGGACCTATCTTCCTCGATGTGTCATCAGTGACATCATTACCACTCTATCATGTAGGACCTATCTTCCTGTATGTGTCATCAGTGACATCATTACCACTCTATCATGTAGGACCTTCACGTGTCATCAGTGACTGTTCAGAGTCCTGTTGGTTCCAGACCTTTAACCTGTCTGTCTTATGGCTTGGGGGTAGAAGCTGTTCAGGGTCCTGTTGGTTCCAGACCTTTAACCTGTCTGTCTTATGGCTTGGGGGTAGAAGCTGTTCAGGGTCCTGTTGGTTCCAGACCTTTAACCTGTCTGTCTTATGGCTTGGGGGTAGAAGCTGTTCAGGGTCCTGTTGGTTCCAGACCTTTAACCTGTCTGTCTTATGGCTTGGGGGTAGAAGCTGTTCAGGGTCCTGTTGGTTCCAGACCTTTAACCTGTCTGTCTTATGGCTTGGGGGTAGAAGCTGTTCAGGGTCCTGTTGGTTCCAGACCTTTAACCTGTCTGTCTTATGGCTTGGGGGTAGAAGCTGTTCAGGGTCCTGTTGGTTCCAGACCTTTAACCTGTCTGTCTTATGGCTTGGGGGTAGAAGCTGTTCAGGGTCCTGTTGGTTCCAGACCTTTAACCTGTCTGTCTTATGGCTTGGGGGTAGAAGCTGTTCAGGGTCCTGTTGGTTCCAGACCTTTAACCTGTCTGTCTTACGGCTTGGGGGTAGAAGCTGTTCAGGGTCCTGTTGGTTCCAGACCTTTAACCTGTCTGTCTTATGGCTTGGGGGTAGAAGCTGTTCAGGGTCCTGTTGGTTCCTGACCTTTAACCTGTCTGTCTTATGGCTTGGGGGTAGAAGCTGTTCAGGGTCCTGTTGGTTCCAGATCTTTAACCTGTCTGTCTTATGGCTTGGGGGTAGAAGCTGTTCAGGGTCCTGTTGGTTCCAGACCTTTAAACTGTCTGTCTTATGGCTTGGGGGTAGAAGCTGTTCAGGGTCCTGTTGGTTCCAGACCTTTAACCTGTCTGTCTTATGGGTTGGGGGTAGAAGCTGTTCAGGGTCCTGTTGGTTCCAGACCTTTAACCTGTCTGTCTTATGGCTTGGGGGTAGAAGCTGTTCAGGGTCCTGTTGGTTCCAGACCTTTAACCTGTCTGTCTTTTGGCTTGGGGGTAGAAGCTGTTCAGGGTCCTGTTGGTTCCAGACCTTTAACCTGTCTGTCTTATGGCTTGGGGGTAGAAGCTGTTCAGGGTCCTGTTGGTTCCAGACCTTTAACCTGTCTGTCTTATGGCTTGGGGGTAGAAGCTGTTCAGGGTCCTGTTGGTTCCAGACCTTTAACCTGTCTGTCTTATGGCTTGGGGGTAGAAGCTGTTCAGGGTCCTGTTGGTTCCAGACCTTTAACCTGTCTGTCTTTTGGCTTGGGGTTAGAAGCTGTTCAGGGTCCTGTTGGTTCCAGACCTTTAACCTGTCTGTCTTATGGCTTGGGGGTAGAAGCTGTTCAGGGTCCTGTTGGTTCCAGACCTTTAACCTGTCTGTCTTATGGCTTGGGGGTAGAAGCTGTTCAGGGTCCTGTTGGTTCCAGACCTTTAACCTGTCTGTCTTATGGCTTGGGGGTAGAAGCTGTTCAGGGTCCTGTTGGTTCCAGACCTTTAACCTGTCTGTCTTATGGCTTGGGGGTAGAAGCTGTTCAGGGTCCTGTTGGTTCCAGACCTTTAACCTGTCTGTCTTATGGCTTGGGGGTAGAAGCTGTTCAGGGTCCTGTTGGTTCCAGACCTTTAACCTGTCTGTCTTATGGCTTGGGGGTAGAAGCTGTTCAGGGTTCGGTAGGTTCCAGACCTTTAACCTGTCTGTCTTATGGCTTGGGGGTAGAAGCTGTTCATTGTTCTGTTGGTTCCAGACCTTTAACCTGTCTGTCTTATGGCTTGGGGGTAGAAGCTGTTCAGGGTCCTGTTGGTTCCAGACCTTTAACCTGTCTGTCTTATGGCTTGGGGGGTAGAAGCTGTTCAGGGTCCTGTTGGTTCCAGACCTTTAACCTGTCTGTCTTATGGCTTGGGGGTAGAAGCTGTTCAGGGTCCTGTTGGTTCCAGACCTTTAACCTGTCTGTCTTATGGCTTGGGGGTAGAAGCTGTTCAGGGTCCTGTTGGTTCCAGACCTTTAACCTGTCTGTCTTATGGCTTGGGGGTAGAAGCTGTTCAGGGTCCTGTTGGTTCCAGACCTTTAACCTGTCTGTCTTATGGCTTGGGGGTAGAAGCTGTTCAGGGTCCTGTTGGTTCCAGACCTTTAACCTGTCTGTCTTTTGGCTTGGGGGTAGAAGCTGTTCAGGGTCCTGTTGGTTCCAGACCTTTAACCTGTCTGTCTTATGGCTTGGGGGTAGAAGCTGTTCAGGGTCCTGTTGGTTCCAGACCTTTAACCTGTCTGTCTTATGGCTTGGGGGTAGAAGCTGTTCAGGGTCCTGTTGGTTCCAGACCTTTAACCTGTCTGTCTTATGGCTTGGGGGTAGAAGCTGTTCAGGGTCCTGTTGGTTCCAGACCTTTAACCTGTCTGTCTTATGGCTTGGGGGTAGAAGCTGTTCAGGGTTCTGTTGGTTCCAGACCTTTAACCTGTCTGTCTTATGGCTTGGGGGTAGAAGCTGTTCAGGGTCCTGTTGGTTCCAGACCTTTAACCTGTCTGTCTTATGGCTTGGGGGTAGAAGCTGTTCAGGGTCCTGTTGGTTCCAGACCTTTAACCTGTCTGTCTTATGGCTTGGGGGTAGAAGCTGTTCAGGGTCCTGTTGGTTCCAGACCTTTAACCTGTCTGTCTTATGGCTTGGGGGTAGAAGCTGTTCAGGGTCCTGTTGGTTCCAGACCTTTAACCTGTCTGTCTTATGGCTTGGGGGTAGAAGCTGTTCAGGGTCCTGTTGGTTCCAGACCTTTAACCTGTCTGTCTTATGGCTTGGGGGTAGAAGCTGTTCAGGGTCCTGTTGGTTCCAGACCTTTAACCTGTCTGTCTTTTGGCTTGGGGGTAGAAGCTGTTCAGGGTCCTGTTGGTTCCAGACCTTTAACCTGTCTGTCTTATGGCTTGGGGGTAGAAGCTGTTCAGGGTCCTGTTGGTTCCAGACCTTTAACCTGTCTGTCTTATGGCTTGGGGGTAGAAGCTGTTCAGGGTCCTGTTGGTTCCAGACCTTTAACCTGTCTGTCTTATGGCTTGGGGGTAGAAGCTGTTCAGGGTCCTGTTGGTTCCAGACCTTTAACCTGTCTGTCTTATGGCTTGGGGGTAGAAGCTGTTCAGGGTCCTGTTGGTTCCAGACCTTTAACCTGTCTGTCTTATGGCTTGGGGGTAGAAGCTGTTCAGGGTCCTGTTGGTTCCAGACCTTTAACCTGTCTGTCTTATGGCTTGGGGGTAGAAGCTGTTCAGGGTCCTGTTGGTTCCAGACCTTTAACCTGTCTGTCTTATGGCTTGGGGGTAGAAGCTGTTCAGGGTTCGGTAGGTTCCAGACCTTTAACCTGTCTGTCTTATGGCTTGGGGGTAGAAGCTGTTCATTGTCCTGTTGGTTCCAGACCTTTAACCTGTCTGTCTTATGGCTTGGGGGTAGAAGCTGTTCAGGGTCCTGTTGGTTCCAGACCTTTAACCTGTCTGTCTTATGGCTTGGGGGTAGAAGCTGTTCAGGGTCCTGTTGGTTCCAGACCTTTAACCTGTCTGTCTTATGGCTTGGGGGTAGAAGCTGTTCAGGGTCCTGTTGGTTCCAGACCTTTAACCTGTCTGTCTTATGGCTTGGGGGTAGAAGCTGTTCAGGGTCCTGTTGGTTCCAGACCTTTAACCTGTCTGTCTTATGGCTTGGGGGTAGAAGCTGTTCAGGGTCCTGTTGGTTCCAGACCTTTAACCTGTCTGTCTTATGGCTTGGGGGTAGAAGCTGTTCAGGGTCCTGTTGGTTCCAGACCTTTAACCTGTCTGTCTTATGGCTTGGGGGTAGAAGCTGTTCAGGTGTCCTGTTGGTTCCAGACCTTTAACCTGTCTGTCTTACGGCTTGGGGGGTAGAAGCTGTTCAGGGTCCTGTTGGTTCCAGACCTTTAACCTGTCTGTCTTATGGCTTGGGGGTAGAAGCTGTTCAGGGTCCTGTTGGTTCCAGACTTGGTGTCTTTATCCTGTGTATTATACACGGTTCTCATAGGTCCTCATAATTAGAACACACCGTGAACCCTGACCTCTAACCCCTACAGAGTTGAAGCTCCAGGCGATGATGTTGACCCCTAATGGCCTTCTGAACCCCCGAGCCTCCATGCCCCTCCCGCCCACACAGTCACCGTGGCAACAGCCGCCGCCACCGTCCCCGCGGCAACGCCCGCCGCTCATCCTGCACACCGTGGCCACGCCCACAACGTGCGACAGCCAATCACGACGGGGCAGTGCCGTCTCTACGGATACAAGCAACGCCCTGGACCCCAGGTCGCCGGTGAGTCTCACACACACACACACACACAAACACACACACACACACACACACACACACACACACACACACACACACACACACACACACACACACACACACACACACACACACACACACACACACACACACACATATATACAGTGGGGAGAACAAGTATTTGATACACTGCCGATTTTGCAGGTTTTCCTACTTACAAAGCATGTAGAGGTCTGTCATTTTTATCATAGGTACACTTCAACTGTGAGAGACGGAATCTAAAACAAAAATCCAGAAAATCACATTGTATGATTTTTAAGTAATTAATTTGCATTTTATTGCATGACATAAGTATTTGATCACCTACCAACCAGTAAGAATTCCGGCTCTCACAGACCTGTTAGTTTTTCTTTAAGAAGCCCTCCTGTTCTCCACTCATTACCTGTATTAACTGCACCTGTTTGAACTCGTTACCTGTATAAAAGACACCTGTCCACACACTCAATCAAACAGACTCCAACCTCTCCACAATGGCCAAGACCAGAGAGCTGTGTAAGGACATCAGGGATAAATTGTAGACCTGTACAAGGCTGGGATGGGCTACAGGACAATAGCCAAGCAGCTTGGTGAGAAGGCAACAACTGTTGGCACAATTATTAGAAAATGGAAGAAGTTCAAGATGACGGTCAATCACCCTCGGTCTGGGGCTCCATGCAAGATCTCACCTCGTGGGGCATCAATGATCATGAGGAATGTGAGGGATCAGCCCAGAACTACACGGCAGGACCTGGTCAATGACCTGAAGAGAGCTGGGACCACAGTCTCAAAGAAAACCATTAGTAACACACTACGCCGTCATGGATTAAAATCCTGCAGCGCACGCAAGGTCCCCCTGCTCAAGCCAGCGCATGTCCAGGCCCGTCTGAAGTTTGCCAATGACCATCTGGATGATCCAGAGGAGGAATGGGAGAAGGTCATGTGGTCTGATGAGACAAAAATAGAGCTTTTTGCTCTAAACTCCACTCGCCGTGTTTGGAGGAATAGAAGGATGAGTACAACCCCAAGAACACCATCCCAACCGTGAAGCATGGAGGTGGAAACATCATTCTTTGGGGATGCTTTTCTGCAAAGGGGACAGGACGACTGCACCGTATTGAAGGGAGGATGGATGGGGCCATGTATCGCGAGATCTTGACCAACAACCTCCTTCCCTCAGTAAGAGCATTGAAGATGGGTCGTGGCTGGGTCTTCCAGCATGACAACGACCCGAAACACACAGCCAGGGCAACTAAGGAGTGGCTCCGTAAGAAGCATCTCAAGGTCCTGGAGTGGCCTAGCCAGTCTCCAGACCTGAACCCAATAGAAAATCTTTGGAGGGAGCCGAAAGTCCGTATTGCCCAGCGACAGCCCCGAAACCTGAAGGATCTGGAGAAGGTCTGTATGGAGGAGTGGGCCAAAATCCCTGCTGCAGTGTGTGCAAACCTGGTCAAGAACTACAGGAAACGTATGATCTCTGTAATTGCAAACTAAGGTTTCTGTACCAAATATTCAGTTCTGCTTTTCTGATGTATCAAATACTTATGTCATGCAATAAAATGCAAATTAATTAATTAAAAATCATACAATGTGATTTTCTGGATTTTTGTTTTAGATTCCTTCTCTCACAGTTGAAGTGTACCTATGATAAAAATTACAGACCTCTACATGCTTTGTAAGTAGGAAAACCTGCAAAATTGTCAGTGTATCAAATACTTGTTCTCCCCACTGTATATACACACACACACACATATATATACACACACACACACACACACACACACACACACACACACACACACACACACACACACACACACACACACACACACACACACACACTCTAGACCAGTGGTTCTCTCCTCGAGGAGCCCCAGACGTTTCACAATTATGTGGTAGCTCTGAACTCACCTGATTCACCTCGTCAAGGGCTTGATGACGAGTTGACCAGTTGAATCAGGAGGAGAGGTTAGACTACCACTGTTCTATAACATGGAACGGCTGGAGGTCCCAGAGGAGAGGTTAGACTACCACTGTTCTATAACATGGAACGGCTGGAGGTCCCAGAGGAGAGGTTAGACTACCACTGTTCTATAACATGGAACGGCTGGAGGTCCCAGAGGAGAGGTTAGACTACCACTGTTCTATAACATGGAACGGCTGGAGGTCCCAGAGGAGAGGTTAGACTACCACTGTTCTATAACATGGAACGGCTGGGGGTCCCAGAGGAGAGGTTAGACTACCACTGTTCTATAACATGGAACGGCTGGAGGTCCCAGAGGAGAGGTTAGACTACCACTGTTCTATAACATGGAGCGGCTGGGGGTCCCAGAGGAGAGGTTAGACTACCACTGTTCTATAACATGGAACGGCTGGGGGTCCCAGAGGAGAGGTTAGACTACCACTGTTCTATAACATGGAACGGCTGGAGGTCCCAGAGGAGAGGTTAGACTACCACTGTTCTATAACATGGAACGGCTGGAGGTCCCAGAGGAGAGGTTAGACTACCACTGTTCTATAACATGGAACGGCTGGGGGTCCCAGAGGAGAGGTTAGACTACCACTGTTCTATAACATGGAACGGCTGGGGGTCCCAGAGGAGAGGTTAGACTACCACTGTTCTATAACATGGAACGGCTGGAGGTCCCAGAGGAGAGGTTAGACTACCACTGTTCTATAACATGGAACGGCTGGAGGTCCCAGAGGAGAGGTTAGACTACCACTGTTCTATAACATGGAACGGCTGGGGGTCCCAGAGGAGAGGTTAGACTACCACTGTTCTATAACATGGAACGGCTGGAGGTCCCAGAGGAGAGGTTAGACTACCACTGTTCTATAACATGGAACGGCTGGAGGTCCCAGAGGAGAGGTTAGACTACCACTGTTCTATAACATGGAACGGCTGGGGGTCCCAGAGGAGAGGTTAGACTACCACTGTTCTATAACATGGAACGGCTGGGGGTCCCAGAGGAGAGGTTAGACTACCACTGTTCTATAACATGGAACGGCTGGGGGTCCCAGAGGAGAGGTTAGACTACCACTGTTCTATAACATGGAACGGCTGGGGGTCCCAGAGGAGAGGTTAGACTACCACTGTTCTATAACATGGAACGGCTGGGGGTCCCAGAGGAGAGGTTAGACTACCACTGTTCTATAACATGGAACGGCTGGAGGTCCCAGAGGAGAGGTTAGACTACCACTGTTCTATAACATGGAACGGCTGGAGGTCCCAGAGGAGAGGTTAGACTACCACTGTTCTATAACATGG